>NC_080385.1:128271613-128492627 GCF_014773155.1 Arachis stenosperma | reverse complement strand
AGTGGATGGATGTGAGTGGTGAATGGGGTAATTGGGAAGAGGAATTGAGGTGATTGGTGAAAGGTGTTGGGAAGTGTGACATGGGGAAGAGTGAATTTGGATTAGGAGAGTGTGATTAGGATTAAAAGGTAAGGTGGGAATATGTTAGGTGGGGATCCTGTGGGGTCCACAGATCCTGAGGTGTCAAGGAATTCCATCCCTGCACCAAATAGGCATGTAAAATGCCTTCGTGCATCATTCTGGCGTTTAAACGCCCATTGGTGCACATTCTGGGCGTTCAACGCCCATGTGTAACATGTTTCTGGCGTTGAACGCCAGTTTCATGCTTGTTACTGGCGTTCAGCGCCAGTTTTTCCTCTCTAGGCACATTCCTGGCGTTCAGAGCCAGAATGTTGCTTGTTTCTGGCGTTCAGCGCCAGAATGGTGCTCTGTTCTGGCGTTGAACGCCGGCCAGATGCATCTTACTGGCGTTGAACGCCAATCTGTGCGTCCTCCAGGGTGTGAATTTTTTTCTTCTGCTGTTTTTTATTCTGTTTTTAATTTTTATGATTTTTTCGTGACTCCTCATGATCATGTACCTAATAAAACACAAAATAACAATAAAATAGAATAAAATAAAATTAGATAAATAAAATTGGGTTACCTTCCAACAAGCACTTCTTTAATGTCAATAGCTTGACAATGGCTCTCATGGAGCCACAAGGTGATCAGGTCAATGTTGTATAGTTGTCCACACCAAACTTAGAGTTTAGATATGGGATCTTAACACCAAACTTAGAGTTTGGTTGTGGCCTCACAACACCAAACTTAGAGTTTGACTGTGTGGGCTCTTCTTGACTCTGAACTAAGAGAAGCTCTTCATGCTTACTCTCTTCTGTCACAGAGGGATGGCCATGTGCCTTAAACACAAGGTATTCCCCATTCAATTGAAGGACTAATTCCCCTCTGTTGACATCTATCACAGCTCCTGCTGTGGATAGGAAAGGTCTTCCAAGGATGATGCAATCATCCTCTTTCTTCCTAGTGTCTAAGATTATGAAATCAGCAGGGATGTAAAGGTCTTCAACCTTTACTAACACGTCCTCTACTATTCTATAAGCTTGTCTCAATGACTTGTCTGCCAGTTGTAATGAGAACAAGGCAGGTTGTACCTCAATGATCCCCAGCTTCTCCATTACAGAGAGTGGCATAAGATTTATCCCTGACCCCAGATCACACAGAGCTTTTTCAAAGATCATGGTGCCTATGGTACAAGGTATTAAGAACTTGCCAGGATCTTGTTTCTTTTGAGGTAGAATTTTCTGAATCCAAGTATCCAGTTCATTAATAAGCAAGGGAGGTTCACTTTCCCAAGTCCCATTACCAAATAACTTGGCATTCAGCTTCATGATAGCTCCTAAATATTGAGCAACTTGCTCTCCAGTTACATCTTCATCCTCTTCAGAGGATGAATAGTCTTCAGAGCTCATGAATGGCAGAAGGAGATTCAATGGAATCTCTATGGTCTCTGTATGATCCTCAGATTCCTTTGGATCCTTAATAGGAAACTCCTTCTTGTTTGAGGAACGTCCCAGGAGGTCTTCCTCACTAGAATTTTCATCATCCTCCTCCCTTGTGCATTCGGCCATATTGACTATGTCAATGGCTTTGCATTCTCCTTTTGGATTCTCTTCTGTATTGCTTGGGAGAATACTGGGAGGAGTTTCAATGACTTTCTTACTCAGCTGGCCCACTTGTGCCTCCAGATTTCTAATGGAGGATCTTGTTTCACTCATGAAACTGAAAGTGGCCTTTGACAGATCAGAGACTACATTGGCTAAATTAGAAGTGTTTTGTTCAGGATTCTCTGTCTGTTGCTGAGAAGATGGTGGATATGGCTTGCTATTGTTCAGCCTGTTGCGTCCACCATTGTTAAAGCCTTGTTGAGGCTTTTGTTGATCCTTCCATGAGAAATTTGGATGATTTCTCCATGATGGGTTATAGGTGTTTCCATAAGGTTCACCCATGTAATTAACCTCTGCCATGGCAGGGTTCTCAGGATCATAAGCTTCTTCAGAAGCTGCCTCTCTAGTACTGTTGGATGCATGTTGCCATCCATTCAGATTTTGAGAGATTATGTTGACCTGTTGAGTCAACACTTTGTTCTGAGCCAATATGGCATTCATAGTATCAATTTCAAGAACTCCTTTCTTCTGAGGTATCCCATTATTCACGGAATTCCTCTCAGAAGTGTACATGAATTGGTTGTTTGCAACCATATCAATGAGTTCTTGAGCCTCTTCAGGCGTTTTCTTTAGGTGAATAGATCCACCTGCAGAATGGTCTAATGACATTTTCGAAAATTAAGATAGACCATAATAGAATATATCTAATATGGTCCATTCTGAAAACATGTCAGATGGACATCTTTTGGTCAGCTGCTTGTATCTTTCTCAAGCTTCATAGAGGGATTCACCATCTTTTTGTTTGAAGGTTTGAACATCCACTCTCAGCTTGCTCAGCTTTTGAGGAGGAAAGAATTTATCCAAGAAGGCAGTGACCAGCTTATCCTAGGAGTCCAGGCTATCCTCAGATTGTGAATCCAACCATATTCTAGCTCTGTCTCTTACAGCAAAAGGGAAAAGCATGAGTCTGTAGACTTCAGGATCAACTCCATTCGTCTTTACAGTCTCACAGATCTGCAAGAACTCAGTTAAAAACTGATAAGGATCTTCAGATGGAAGTCCATAAAACTTGCAGTTTTGTTGCATTAAGGCAACTAGCTGAGGTTTCAGCTCAAAGTTATTGGCTCCAATGGCAGGAATGGAGATGCTTCTTCCATCAAATTTGGATGTTAGCTTTGTGAAGTCACCAAGCATTCTCCTTGCATTATTATTATTTTCGGCTGCCATCTCCTTCTCTTGTTCTAATGTTTCTGAAAGGTTACCTTTAGAATAATTTAATTTAGCTTCTCTTAATTTCCTCTTCAGAGTCCTTTCAGGTTCTGGATCAATTTCAACAAGAGTGCCTTTTTCCCTGTTCCTGCTCATATGAAAGAGAAGAAAACAAGAAAAGAAAGAGGAATCCTCTATGTCACAGTATAGAGATTCCTTTATGTTAGTAGAAAAAGAAGGGGTAGAAGAATGAAGAGAGAGATTCGGATTTTTGGATGAAGAGAGGTGGAGAGAAGTGTTAGTAATTAAATAATTAAATAGAAAAAGAAAAGAAAGGGAAATTTCGAAAATAATTTTGAAAAAGAGGTTAGTAATTTCGAAAATTAGAGATAAAATGTAATTAAATTAAAACATGAAACAATTAGTTAGTTAAAAAGAACTTTTGAAAAAGGGGTGAGATATTTTCGAAAATTAGAGAGGGAAAAGTAGTTAGGTGGTTTTGAAAAAGATAAGAAACAAACAGAAGTTAGTTAGTTGATTGAAAAAGATTTGAAATCAAAATTGAAAAAGATAAGAAGATAGCAAGTTAGATAAGATATTTGAAATCAATTTGAAAAGATAAAATTTTTTAAAAAGATAAAATAAAAGATAAAAAGATTTAGTTCAAAATTTTGAAATTATTTACTTCACTAACAAGAAACTTCAAGATAAGATTCTAGAACTTAAAGATTGGACCTTTCTTAACAAGAAGTAACAAACTTCAAATTTTTGAACCAATCACATTAATTATTAGTGAATTTTCGAAAATATGATGTAAAGATAAGGAAAAGATTTTGAAAATATTTTGAAAAAGATTTTTGAAATTTTCGAAAAATAGAAAAAAATGAAAAAGATATGATTTTTGAAAAGGGTTTTAAAAAAATAAGAATTTTAAAATTGAAATTTTGACTTGACTTGTAAGAAATAACTAATTTTTAAAATTTTTGACCAAGTCAATCCAAAAATTTCGAAAATTTGGAGGGAAATAAGGAAAAGATATATTTTTTTTTGAATTTTTAATTATGAGAGAGAAAAACAACAAAAATACTTAATGCATGAAACTTTTAGATCAAAACAATGAATGCTTGCAAAAATGCTATGAATGTCAAGATGAACACCAAGAACACTTTGAAGATCATGATGAACATCAAGAACAAAATTTTAAAAAATTTTTGATGCAAAGAAAACATGCAAGACACCAAACTTAGAAATCTTTAATGCATGGACTCTAACAAACAAAAAATGCATATGAAAAACAACAAACAACACAAAAAAAGAAAACATCAAGATCAAACAAGAGGACTTATCAAGAACAACTTGAAGATCATGAAGAACACTATGAATGCATGAAATTTTCGAAAAATGCAAGAAAAATTTTTTTAAAGCATGCAATTGACACCAAACTTAAAAATTGACTCGAAACTCAAACAAGAACACAAAATATTTTTGATTTTTATGATTTTATGATTTTTTTTGGATTTTTATTAATTTTTTTTCGAAAATATATTTTAGAAAAACGAAAAAGAAAAGAAAAATTTTGAAAAAGATTTTTGAAAAGAAAATTACCTAATCTGAGCAACAAGATGAACCGTCAGTTGTCCATACTCGAACAATCCCCGGCAACGGCGCCAAAAACTTGGTGGACGAAATTGTGATCCATGTTCTTTTGTACTTGTATGAAATCATTATTATGGCATCGGTTGTTTTCACAACTCCGTTCAACTAACCAGCAAGTGTACTGGGTCGTCCAAGTAATAAACCTTACGTGAGTAAGGGTCGATCCCACAGAGATTGTTGGCATGAAGCAAGCTATGGTCACCTTGTAAATCTCAGTTAGGCAGATTAAATTTGTTTATGGTTTCGAAAATAGAAATAAGAAAATAGAAATAATAAAAGGGATAGAATACTTATGCAGATTCATTGGTGGGAATTTCAGATAAGCGAATGGAGAGACTGTATGGCTCAAGGACGCCTACTTTCCTACTGCTTCAACTCAATCCTTCTTACTCCTTTCCATGGCAAGCTGTGTATAGGGGTTCACCGTTCGACGATGGCTACTTTCAATCCTCTCGGGAAAATGGTCCTCTGCGGCTGTCACTCGCATGGCTAATCGTCTGGAGGCATCACCTGGCCAAAGGCTACATCCCATCCTCGCAGTGAAAACTACGCTCACGCGCTCTGTCACAGCACGGCTAATCACTGGTTGGCTCCCGCGCCTACTGGAATAGAATCCCTTGATTCTTTTGCGTCTGTCACTAACGCCCAGCACTTGCGAGTCTGAAGCACGTCACAGTCATTCATTACCGGAATCCTACTCGAAATACCACAGACAAGGTTAGACTTTCCGGATTCCCAGGATCCTACTCAGAATACCACAGACAAGGTGAGACTTTCCGGATCCTCATAAATGCCGCCATCTATCTAGCTTATACCACGAAGATTCTGTTGGGGAATCTAAGAGATACACATTCAAGCTCTGTTGCATGTAGAACGGAAGTGGTTGTCAATCACACGCGTTCATAAGTGAGAATGATAATGAGCGTCACATAATTATCACATTCATCATGTTCTTGGGTGCGAATGAATATCTTGGAATAAGAATAAGATAGAATTGAATGGAATAAAATAGAATTGCATTAATACTTGAGGTACAACAGAGCTCCACACCCTTAATCTATGGTGAGCAGAAACTCCACCGTTGAAAATACATAAGTAAAAGGTTCAGGCATGGCCGAATGGCCAGCCCCCATGATCTGAGAACTATGTGTCCCAAGATGTCTAATACAATAGTTAAATGTTCTATTTATAATAAACTAGCTCCTAGGGTTTACATGAGTAAGTAATTGATGCATAAATCCACTTCCGGGGCCCACTTGGTGTATGCTTGGGCTGAGCTTGATCAATCCACGAGCTGAGGCTTCTCTTGGAGTTGAACTCCAAGTTATGACGTGTTTTGGGCGTTCAACTCCGGATCATGACGTTTTTCTGGCGTTTAACTCCAGACAGCAGCATGAACTTGGCGTTCAACGCCAAGTTACGTCGTCAATTTCCGAATAAAGTATGGATAATTATATATTGCTGGAAAGCCCTGGATGTCTACTTTCCAACGCCGTTGAGAGCGCGCCAATTGGAGTTCTGTAGATCTAGAAAATCCATTTCGAGTAGAGGGAGGTCAGATTCCAACAGCATCAGCAGTCCTTTTGTCAGCCTTTTTCAGAGTTTTGCTCAAATCCCTCAATTTCAGCCAGAAATTACCTGAAATCACAGAAAAACACACAAACTCATAGTAAAGTCCAGAAATGTGAATTTAACATAAAAACTAATAAAAACATCCCTAAAAGTAGCTTGAACTTACTAAAAACTACCTAAAAACAATGCCAAAAAGCGTATAAATTATCCGCTCATCAGTATATATAGGGAGAGGGGGTAGTGTGTATTCGGCCATTTAGGGTAGGAATGGGTGGGAAATTGGTTTTGAATTTTTGAAGGTAGGTGGGGTTTATGGGGAAGAGTTGATGGATGTGAGTGGTGAAGGGGGTGATTGGGAAGAGGAATTGAGGTGATTGGTGAAGAGTGTTGGGAATTGTGACATGGGGAATACAAATCACCAAAATAGGAATAGGAGGTAAGGTGGGAATATAGTAGGTGGGGATCCTGTGGGGTCTACAGATCCTGAGGTGATCCTGTGGGGTCCACAGATCCTGAGGTGTCAAGGAATTCCATCCCTGCACCAAATAGGCATGTAAATTGCCTTTGCACACCATTCTGGCGTTTAAACGCCGTGTGGTGCACATTCTGGGCATTCAACGCCCATGTAAAGCATGTTTCTGGCATTGATCGCCAGTTTCATGCTTGTTACTGGCGTTCAGCGCTAGCTTTTCCTCTCTAGGCACATTCCTGGCGTTCAGCGCCAGAATGTTGCTTGTTTCTGGCGTTCAGCGCCAGAATGATGCTCTGTTCTGGCGTTGAACGCCGGTCAAATGCATCTTACTGGCGTTGAACGCCAGCCTGTGCTTCCTCCAGGGTGTGATTTTTTTTTCTTCTGCTGTTTTTGATTCTGTTTTTAATTTTTATGATTTTTTCGTGACTCCTCATGATCATGTACCTAATAAAACACAAAATAACAATAAAATACAATAAAATAAAATTAGATAAATAAAATTGGGTTGCCTCCCAACAAGCGCTTCTTTAATGTCAATAGCTTGACAGTGGCTCTCATGGAGCCACAAAGTGATCAGGTCAATGTTGTATAGTCCCAAAACCAAACTTAGAGTTTGGATATGGGGTCTTAACACCAAACTTAGAGTTTGGTTGTGGCCTCACAACACCAAACTTAGAGTTTGACTGTGTGGGCTCTTCTTGACTCTGAACTGAGAGAAGCTCTTCATGCTTACTCTCTTTTCTCACAGAGGGATGGCCATGTGCCTTAAACACAAGGTAGTCCCCATTCAATTGAAGGACTAATTCACCTCTGTTGACATCTATCACAGCTCCTGCTGTGGATAGGAAAGGTTTTCCAAGGATGATGCAATCATCCTCTTCCTTCATAGTGTCTAAGATTATGAAATCAGCAGGGATGTAAAGGCCTTCAACCTTTACTAACACGTCCTCTACTATTCCATAAGCTTGTCTCAATGACTTATCTGCCAATTGTAATGAGAACAAGGCAGGTTGTTCAATGATCCCCAGCTTTTCCATTACAGAGAGTGGTATAAGATTTATCCCTGACCCCAGATCACATAGAGCTTTTTCAAAGGTCATGGTGCCTATGGTACAAGGTATTAAGAACTTGCCAGGATCTTGTTTCTTTTGAGGTAGAATTTGCTGAATCCATGTATCCAGTTCACTAATGAGTAAGGGAGGTTCACTTTCTCCAGTCTCATTACCAAACAACTTGGCATTCAGCTTCATGATAGCTCCTAAGTATTGAGCAACTTGCTCTCCAGTTACATCTTCATCCTCTTCAGAGGAAGAATAGTCTTCAGAGCTCATGAATGGCAGAAGGAGATTTAATGGAATCTCTATGGTCTCTATATGAGCCTCAGATTCCTTTGGATCCTTAATAGGAAACTCCTTCTTGCTTGAGGGACGTCCCAGGAGGTCTTCCTCACTAGGATTTTCGTCCTCCTCCTCCCTTGTGCATTCGGCCATATTGACTATGTCAATGGCTTTGCACTCTCCTTTTGGATTCTCTTCTGTATTGCTTGAGAGAATACTGGGAGGAGTTTCAATGACTTTCTTACTCAGCTGGCCCACTTGTGCCTCCAGATTTCTGATGGAGGATCTTGTTTCACTCATGAAACTGAAAGTGGCCTTTGACAGATCAGAGACTGGATTGGCTAAATTAGAGGTGTTTTGTTCAGAATTCTCTGTCTGTTGCTGAGAAAATGATGGATATGGCTTGCTATTGTTCAGTCTGTTGCGTCCACCATTGTTAAAGCCTTGTTGAGGCTTTTGTTGATCCTTCCATGAGAAATTTGGATGATTTCTCCATGATGAGTTATAGGTGTTTCCATAAGGTTCACCCATGTAATTAACCTCTGCCATGGCAGGATTCTCAGGATCATAAGCTTCTTCAGAAGCTGCCTCTTTAGTACTGTTGGATGCATGTTGCCATCCATTCAGATTTTGAGAGATCATGTTGACCTGTTGAGTCAACACTTTGTTCTGAGCCAATATGGCATTCAGAGTATCAATTTCAAGAACTCCTTTCTTCTGAGGTGTCCCATTATTCACGGAATTCCTCTCAGAAGTGTACATGAATTGGTTGTTTGCAACCATATCAATCAGTTCTTGAGCCTCTTCAGGCGTTTTCTTTAGGTGAATAGATCCACCTGCAGAATGGTCTAATGACATTTTCGAAAATTAAGATAGACCATAATAGAATATATCTAATATGGTCCATTCTGAAAACATGTCAGATGGACATCTTTTGGTCAGCTGCTTGTATCTTTCCCAAGCTTCATAGAGGGATTCACCATCTTTTTGTTTGAAGGTTTGAACATCCACTCTCAGCTTGCTCAGCTTTTGAGGAGGAAAGAATTTATCCAAGAAGGCAGTGACCAGCTTATCCCAGGAGTCCAGGCTATCCTTAGGTTGTGAATCCAACCATATTCTAGCTCTGTCTCTTACAGCAAAAGGGAAAAGCATGAGTCTGTAGACTTCAGGATCAACTCCATTCGTCTTTACAGTCTCACAGATCTGCAAGAACTCAGATAAAAACTGATAAGGATCTTCAGATGGAAGTCCATAAAACTTGCAGTTTTGTTACATTAAGGCAACTAGCTGAGGTTTCTGCTCAAAGTTATTGGCTCCAATGGCAGGAATGGAGATGCTTCTTCCATCAAATTTGGACGTTGGCTTTGTGAAGTCACCAAGCATTCTCCTTGCATTATTATTATTTTCGGCTGTCATCTCCTTCTCTTGTTCTAATGTTTCTGAAAGGTTGTTTCAGGATTGTTGTAATTTAGTTTCTCTTAGTTTCCTTTTCAGAGTCCTTTCTGGTTCAGGATCAATTTCAACAAGAGTGCCTTTTTTCCTGTTCCTGCTCATATAAAAGAGAAGAAAACAAGAAAAGAAGAGGAATCTTCTATGTCACAGTATAGAGATTCCTTTATGTTAGTAGAAGAAGAAAGGGGATAAGGAAAGGAGAATGGTTCGGATTTTTTTTTAGATGAAGAGAGGTGAAGAGAAGTGTTAGTAATTAAATAATTAAATAGAATAAGAAAAGAGAGGGAGAATTTTCGAAAATAATTTTGAAAAAGGAGTTAGTAATTTTCGAAAATTAGAGATAAATTGTAATTAAAATTAAAATTATTAATTAATTAAAAAGAATTTTTGAAAAAGAGAGAGGTATTTTTGAAAATTAGAGAAGGAAAAGTAGTTAGGTGGTTTTGAAAAAGATAGGAAACAGACAAAAAGTTAGTTAGTTGATTGAAAAAGATTTTAAAATCAAATTTTAAAAAGATAAGAAGATAAGAAGTTAGATAAGATATTTTGAAATCAATTTTGAAAAAGATATAATTTTGAGAAGGATAAGATAAAAAGGTAAGATAAAAATTTGAAGAAAAAGATATTTTGAAAAAGATTTAATTTTTAAAATGACTTAACTAACAAGAAACTACAAGATAAGATTCTAGAATTTAAAGATTGAACCTTTCTTAACAAGAAAGTAACAAATTTCAAATTTTTGAATCAATCACATTAATTGTTAGCATATTTTTGAAAATATGATATAAAGAGAAGAAAAAGATTTTGAAAAAAATAATTTTTAAATTTTCGAAAAAAATGGAAAAGATATGATTTTTGAAAAAGATTTTGAAAAGATAAGATTTTTGAAATTGAAATTTTGACTTGACTTGTAAGAAACAACTAATTTTGAAAATTTTTGACCAAGTCAACCCAAAATTTCGAAAATTTGGAGAGAAAAAAGGAAAAGATATATTTTTGATTTTTGAATTTTTAATTATGAGAGAGAAAAACACAAACATGACCCAAAACTTAAAAATTTTGGATCAAAACACATGATGCATGCAAGAACACTATGAATGTCAAGATGAACACCAAGAACACTTTGAAGATCATGATGAACATCAAGAACATATTTTTTGAAAAATTTTTGATGCAAAGAAAACATGCAAGACACCAAACTTAGACATCTTTAATGCATGGACACTAACAAACAAAAAATGCATATGAAAAACAACAAACAACACAAAACAAGAAAACATCAAGATCAAACAAGAGGACTTATCAAGAACAACTTTGAAGATCATGAAGAACACTATGAATGCATGGAGTTTTCGAAAAATGCAAGAAAAATTTTTAAAGCATGCAATTGACACTAAACTTAAAAATTGACTCAAGACTCAAACAAGAAACACAAAATATTTTTTATTTTTATGATTTTCTAATTTTTTTGGATTTTTATTATTTTTTTCGAAAATAAAGTTAGGAAAAACGAAAAAGAAAAGAAAATTTTTTGAAAAAGATTTTTGAAAAGAAAATTACCTAATCTGAGCAACAAGATGAACCGTCAGTTGTCCATACTCGAACAATCCCCGGCAACGGCGCCAAAAACTTGGTGCACGAAATTGTGATCATCAACAATGGCTCCAATAATTTGGTAGCTCTCACACGTGAATTACACTTAGTCACAACTCCGCACAACTAACCAGCAAGTGCATTGGGTCGTCCAAGTAATACCTTACGTGAGTAAGGGTCGATCCCACAGGGATTGTTGGTATGAAGCAAGCTATGGTCATCTTGTAAATCTCAATCAGGCGGATAATAATTGATTATTGGGTTTTCAAAAATATAAAGAGATAATTAATTTATTAATAAAGGATAGAAATACTTATGTAATTTCATTGGTAGGAATTTCAGATAAGTGTATGGAGATGCTGTGTTCCTTTTGAATCTCTGCTTTCCTGCTACTTTCATCCAATCCTTCTTACTCCTTTCCATGGTAAGCTGTATGTAGGGCATCACCGTTGTCAATGGCTACATCCCATCCTCTTAGTGAAAAAGGTCCAAATGCTCTGTCACGGCACGGCTAATCATCTGTCGGTTCTCGATCATGTTGGAATAGAATCCCTTGATTCTTTTGCGTTTGTCATCACGCCCAACAATCGCGAGTTTGAAGCTCGTCACAGTCATTCAATCCCAGAATCCTACTCGGAATACCACAGACAAGGTTTAGACTTTCTGGATTCTCATGAATGCTGCCATCAATTCTAGCTTATACCACGACGATTCTGATTAAGGAATCCAAGAGATATGCGCCCGGCCTAAGGTAGAACGGAAGTGGTTGTCAGTCACGCGCGTTCATAGGTGAGAATGATGATGAGTGTCACGGATCATCACATTCATCATGTTGAAGTGCAACGAATATCTTAGAACGGGAATAAATGGAATTGAATAGGAAATAGTAGTAATTGCATTAAAACTTGAGGTACAGCAGAGCTCCACATCCTTAATCTATGGTGTGTAGAAACTCCACCGTTGAAAATACATAAGTGATGAAGGTTCAGGCATGGCCGAGAGGCCAGCCCCCAAGGTCTAAGAACTAAACGTTCAAAGATGTTCCTTAGATCTAAAGTGATCAAAAGATGTCTAATACATTAGTTAAATGTCCTATATATACTAGACTAGCTACTAGGGTTTACATGAGTAAGTAATTGATGCATAAATCCACTTCCGGGGCCCACTTGGTGTATGCTTGGGCTGAGTTTGATCTATCCACGAGCTGAGGCATTTATTGAAGTTGAACTCCAAGTTATGACGTGTTTTGGGCGTTCAACTCCGGATCATGACGTGTTTCTGGCGTTTAACTCCAGACAGCAGCATGTACTTGGCGTTCAACGCCAAGTTACGTCGTCAATTTCCGAATAAAGTATAGACTATTATATATTGCTGGAAAGCTCTGGATGTCTACTTTCCAACGCCGTTGAGAGCGCGCCATTTGAAGTTCTGTAGCTCCAGAAAATCTATTTCGAGTGCAGGGAGGTCAAATTCCAACAGCATCAGCAGTCCTTTTGTCAGCCTTTTTCAGAGTTTTGCTCAAGTCCCTCAATTTCAGCCAGAAATTACCTGAAATCACAGAAAAACACACAAACTCATAGTAAAGTCCAGAAATGTGAATTTAACATAAAAACTAATGAAAACATCCCTAAAAGTAGCTTGAACTTACTAAAAACTACCTAAAAACAATGCCAAAAAGCGTATAAATTATCCGCTCATCACCATGCTATCTTAGTGAATAAATGGGAGAAAAGTTGACGAAACCCTCTAAATTCAACAGAAAATAAACCCTAAAAATGGGATTTATCAAAGTTCAAGTAAGTGAACTCTCTAATCTTACTCAAAATACACATCAATATGAAGCCAAAGTTCCAAGATTAGAAAGAGATATTGATATCTCTTTACTAGAAAGGGATCCATGAAAGCGACATCCAATTTGATAGTATAATGTCAATGAACGTGATAAGATTCCTAGAGCATACATAAGAGCTGGTCCATACCAACCAACAAATATTAGCTATTCAGCTTCTGGTAATAGTAATCACCGTCGATGTATTCAATCTTCTGGGTCTAAGAAATTTTCAAGTCGGTTAAAATATTCACCAGAAAAGATGCTGCTTATTGTTTGCCTTACTACTTATTTGGTAAATATTATGGTGCTTGCAATGATGGAAAAAATACATTTTCAGATTTAGGATTTAGTAATTGGAAGAAAGTAAACAATGGAGTGAATTGTGCATTTGTATGTCATGAGGGTTCTAGTCCTAATAATTCTCCCCATAATTTATGTGTGAAATCTTGTGATGATTTAATGGCTCAATCTAAGCATATAGACAAAGTTCTTGATAGGCATAGTGATGAAACAATTTCAAATAATCGCTTAAGATTAAAGACATATATTGATGATATTCGATGGATTACATTTCAAGCATGTGCATCTAGAGGCGGCAATGAAAGTCCTGGATCTTTGAATAGGGGAAATTTTATGAGTTAAATAAACTCTTAGCTTCCCGTAATCAGAATGTTAATAATGTTATCCTTGAAAATTTTCCTTGAAATGCTCAATATATATCTCCCAGTGTTCAAAAAGATATATTGCATATCTTTGCTAGAAAAGTGCGTGGAACAATTCGAGAAGAAATTGGTGATTCTAAATTTTGTATAATTATTTATGAAGCAAGAGATTAGTCAAAGCGAGAACAAATGTCTGTGGTTTTGAGATTTGTAGACAATCACGATTGTGTTAAAGAAATATTTTTTTATCTTATACATGTTTCTTATATGTGTTCTTTGACATTGAAAACAAAAATTTCATCAGTTCTTTTTCATCATAATCTTGATGTTCAAAATCTTAGGGGACAAGCGTATGATGGAGCTAGTAATATGCGTGGTGAATTGAATGAATTGCAAGCTCTATTTTTGAAAGATTTCCCTTTTGCTTATTACATTCATTGTCTTGCTCATCGATTAGAATTAGCACTTATTTCTGCAGCCAAAGAAGTTTGCTATGTTCATCAATTCTTTTCAAAACTTACACTAATTGTGATTGTTGTGACTGTTTCTCCTAAATGTCATGATCAGTTAAGGGTTGCTCAAGCAAGTAATGTTGCAAACTTAATTGCCAATGATCAAATTGTGACAGGTAGTGGACTTAATCAAAGAGTTGAAAATATTAGATGGGAGTCTCATTTGAATTCTGTACATAGCTTGCTATGCATTTTTTATGCTACTTGTGAAGTTCTTTAAAAAACACTGAAGAAGGCAATTTTTCCACTCGTGGTAATGTTAGTGCTGCTTATGATGCTATCACATCCTTTAAATTTGTCTTTGTTTTGCATTTGATAAGAAATATTTTAGAAGTTGTTAGTCATGATCTTTATCAAGTTTTCAATGACAAAATCAAGACATATTGAATGCTTTAACTCTGGTTTCTACTACCAAGACTTTAATCTAAAGAATGAGAGAATTGTGTTGGGAGGCTTTCATAAAAGAAGTTATATTATTTTGTGAGAAACATGAAGTTGAAGTTCCTGATATGAATGCATTGCATATCTCTAGAAGAGGCCGAACTCGCAAAATTGGTAAACAAATTTCAGTGGAGCATCATTACCATGTTAATTCATTTATGGCTGTAATTGATACATAATTGCAAGAGCTTAATGAAAGATTCAATGATAATATGGTGGAATCGCTTACTTTAAGTTCAACTTTAGATCCCAGAGATAATTATAAGTTTTTCAGTATCAACAAAGTATGTGAATTAGTAGAACGTTAATGGTTTTATCTGTGACTTCAGTGACCAAGAGAAATTTCACATTAGAATGCAAGCTCAACATTATGAACTTGATGTTCCTAATCATGTTGATTTAACTAACTTGTGCACAATTTCAGAGTTATGTCAAGGATTAATGAAGACAGGAAAGTCTTTTACATATCATTTGATTGATCGTTTGATTCGCTTGGTATTAACTCTCCCTGTTTTAACTGTTACAATTGAGAGATCATTTTCAGCTATGAATATTGTAAAGAATAGACTTAGAAACAAAATAGAAGATGAAATTCTTACTAATTGTCTTTTGATTTACATTGAGAAAATTGCTGAAAGATTTGACACAGATTCTATCATCAATGAATTTTATGATATAAAGAATCGATGTATATCACTTCGTTAATAAAAAGTGCACATATTTTTCTATACTTTAAATATATATTTTCTATTGGTATATTTTTATAATACATCTTACATTATAATTTATTTACATATTTTTTCAAATATTATATATGTTATGGCCCCTATGATAACATTTTTGGATCCGTTCTTAGTCGTAAGAGGATTTTGGGGAGAGTATGAATATATGGTGTGTTTAGAAATAAAAATAGATAACAGTTATTTAATTTTTTTAAAAAAATTAAGTATATTTACTAAAGTTTTATTTTAAATATTGTCTAAAACATAATTTTTAGCTACATTGCCAATATTTTAATAGCTACATTGCCAATATTTTAATACATATTAAAAGATAAATGTTACTAAATATCTAAAATATAATAGTGGGTGAATTTGGTAAGCTTACTGCTGGCATATAGTTGGTGGCATAAATTTAATTAATTGGAAAGTTACTAAGAATGGTATGGTTTTGGTTTGTACAGATAATGATAAATCCTCCAGAACGTCATTTTAGTTAAGGACTCCAAGATTTCAAATTTCACGACAAGGACTTGGTGTTGTACTATATAAACTCGTT
The DNA here is from genome assembly GCF_014773155.1 of Arachis stenosperma. Taxonomy (NCBI): domain Eukaryota; kingdom Viridiplantae; phylum Streptophyta; class Magnoliopsida; order Fabales; family Fabaceae; genus Arachis; species Arachis stenosperma. The sequence goes on along the minus strand of NC_080385.1, from coordinate 128,476,948 downwards.
TTGTCTTAGGTTATTGTCGCACCTATTTTCACTAGAGTTTCTTATTCCTTCTTCCAAGTTTCTAAGCTTCTTTGTCCTGTGTTTCTTCTTGCTTATTTGAAATAGAGAAAATGGTCATTCAAGCTGAGCAACCTGCCCATGGTTTGATTATGTTTTTCTTCTTCTTTTAAAAAAAAGTATTGGAGCGTTATTTTTTTTTAGGTAGAAAATTCCATATCTCAATTTTTTTTTCTAGGGTCCCAAGTTGAGGAGAAGAAGAACGTGCACACCAAAGAAACCAGTGAGCTTGTGCCGGCGGCAAAGGACAGAACGTTTAAGGCCCCAGAAAACAATGCATTTGGCCAATCCTTCAGGTTTCAGTTCCCCTTTCAATATTCTCTTTTATTTGATTTTTATTTCTTTGATTTAAAATTTACGATGATGATTTTAAGCAGATAACGGCGACATAAAATTACTCATCTAAAAAAATTTAAATTAATATAATAAGACATATAAATAATTATATCTATAATATAAATTTTGACATATATATAAAAGTCTTATTTAAACTTAAAATGAGATTGTGTATAGATATTATTTTCTTTTAAGATTTTTTGTCTTAAATTTTTTAATAATAAAAATTAAACTCTAACTTTCTTTAGTAATAGAAAAGACACATAAATTGCTACATTTCTTTATCTAATATTTTTAACAATTTGATTTTGTTTTAAATGTTAAATATGCAACTAATTACATATGTCAATATAATTTAAAAATAAAAAACCTAACTTAAACTTAGTTTGCTCTAATTTTACTACATAAAGGGCGAGAAAAATTTTGTATCTTTGTGACCCACGTGCTCTCAATAAAACTGAAATTTTTTTTTATATTTTTGAAAGAATTTAATTTTGATCACAAAGTAAAGCACTTTTTATATATATATACCAAATTATATATCAATAATATAACAACTTTTTATATATAATTACTGTTTAATAATTATTTAAAATAATAAATATTATTAGATAATTGTGTAAAATAATTTACAAATTTGTAACTCTTCTTAAAAAACTTACATATATCATGCAATATTACACGTACAAACTTGTAAAAATTGGTTCAAATATCGATCAAAGTAAAATTAGTCTTCTAATGAAATTGTTTGGCAGGGATTATGATATTGAAAGTGAAAGACAAAAAAGTGTGGAAGAATTCTATAAATTGCAACACATTAATCAGACATACGATTTCGTAAGCCAAATTCTTATTTTCCTCAAACATGTTTATATATACTAATACACAATAACATGAATGCTCAATGCTAATAATTCATGAAAATTCCATTTTCTAATAATATAGGTAAAGAAAATGAGGGAGCATTATAAAAAATTGGACAAAGCAGAAATGAGTATATGGGAATGTTGTGAGTTACTTAATGAAGTAGTGGATGATAGTGATCCTGATTTGGATGAACCTCAAATTCAACATTTGTTGCAAACTGCAGAAGCTATTAGAAAAGATTATCCTAACGAAGATTGGTTACATTTGACTGCTCTCATCCATGGTAATTAAATTTGAAATCTTAGATTTTTTTTTAATTTTCTATTATAAAGGTTAATTAGTTTAATTTTAGTTATTTTTTGTCATTTTGTTTTAAGAACGCTTTTTCATTATTGATAGATAGTTAATATGAATTGACAAATGAATATTTGTTTATTTCAGATCTTGGAAAGATTCTTCACCTTCCTCAATTCGGTGAGCTTCCTCAATGGGCTGTTGTTGGTGAGAATTTTTCTTATTCTTTATGATATTTTTTTTTTGAAATGAAATAATCTTTTGACTATTATTTTTTAGAAATAAAATTTAATTACAATATTTAAAATTAATTATCATTTTAAAACCATAATATAAAACCAAATTTTTATTAGGTCATTTACGGCTACATTAAGGTTGAGAGAGTGTAAATAATTAATTATAAAAATATTTGTGTTGTAATTATTTTGATTCAATTTACAATATTTTAAATAAGACACATCCCTATATTTCATGTATAATTATTTTATCACTCTTTAAATTCCCAATTAGCTAGTTTTGGCATGTTACTTTAAATTTAAAATTTTAACCAAATGATTAAATATATATATTTGCAGGGGATACCTTTCCTGTTGGTTGTGCCTTTGATGAAAAAAATGTTCACCACAAGGTAGCCTTCCTCTTCTAACAAAACTATAAAAATGACCCCTTTTTTTGCATGTCTCTAAAACAATCATGTTAAATTTATATTAAAATCAACAATCAGTATAAAATACATATTAAAAATAAATTAAATTATACATATATTTATAAATAATATATAATGGTTAATTTTAGTGTACAAATAATATATTTTTAATCTAAAATTATCATCGACCAATAATATAAACTTTTTCTATGCTTCAGTATTTCAAGAAAAACCCAGATAGCAAAAATCCTGCTTATAACACTAAAGAAGGAGTCTATAGTAAAGGGTGTGGATTAGACAATGTACTCATGTCATGGGGACATGATGACTATATGTATATGGTGAGTAATTAAATATATAGTTACAATTTATATATAATTTGTTTATTATTTTGTTCAAGATATATAATAAATTTATACTTCACTTGAATTTATAGGTAGCAAAGGAAAATGGAACCACTTTACCTTCACCTGGGTTATTCATTATTAGATATCACTCATTTTATCGTAAGTATCTTTATTTACTATGTGCTTTTCCTTTTATATCATAAGAAGGCATTTTTTGTTCGGCAACAAAAGTTCGTTTTATTTTGTAAACCCAAAAAAAAAAAATTCATAATTATTTTTTAGAATTTTCTTTCAATAACAATGTATTAAGCTTAAAACTCTTTTGCAGCTTTGCATAAGGAGGGAGCATATACTCATCTCATGAGTGAAGAAGATTTTGAGAACTTGAAGTGGCTTCACATTTTCAAGTTAGTCCTTTTTCTAATTTATATATATATATATATATATATATATATATATATATATATATATATATATATATATCAATTAATTTGCACACAGCATTTGGTATTATTACTATTTAATAACATCATGCATAATTATATGTATTATGTAGTAAATATGATCTCTATAGCAAAAGCAAAGTTTTGGTGGACGTTGAAAAAGTGAAGCCATACTATCAATCACTTATTGACAAGGTGGGGCACAAATTTCAGATGGATTATTATTTGAATTCCTTTTCTTGTTTCTTAATGTGACGTTCTTACTTTTCTTTTTGGATGCTTTTATAGTATTTCCCAGCAAAGTTGAAGTGGTGAAGAATCAATATAAGCTAATGGATCTACCCCAAGGGCCTGGAGGGAATTGATTAATTTTCCTTGAGAGCAAGTTAAAAAATAGGTTGAGACATATATATCAGCCTATTATTGCCTAGGTTGTAATGTATTCATTTCACAAACAGATTGCTTCATATGAGGCTTTTGAGTGATATATATACTCAATAATATGATGTAAAATATTAAAATGAATGAATGATGGATGTACCTGTATATATATGAATTCTTATTCATATATATTGTATCAACCCCAGTTTTTGAGTACGCGAGATCTTTTCTGAAAGTACGGGTTTCTTTGGAAGATCAGTAAGGGGAGAACCTCTGCTATACCATCAAGTATCTCAATCCTCATTATCATTATATTATCTTTAACTTAGGACCTTAGTTGAGATAAGCTCAACAACGCAATCGCAAAGAACCTAGTTTTTGAACCGTCTCAGTTAGGAGTTTTGATTCTGATTTTCGTAAATAGTCTCAGTTTGACGAACCGGACCCGATTCATGAGAGAAGAGAGATAATAGGATAATATTATCATTATATGAGTACTAGAAGCTTCTTGAATGATATTATAAGGTTACCTGGTCAGTTTTAGTTAAAAACAGAAAATCGGTTTAACCGGGTTCACAGTTTACTAGTGCAGCTTAGCACCAGCATTCTCTGATGACTTTAGCAATGCTAAGGCCTCATTATATATGTTTTATTCTCATAATAAATATGTTACTAGTGTCAAATATGCTAATAGCTCAGGAAATAAGTTTTAGAGATGTTTTTACAAGTGTTCCGATACATCTAGTTTTAGTAGTTATACACGAGATATTTTAATATTATTTTAATCTACCTCCAAGCCAACCAATCACAACTCTCCCTACACCCTGAAAACTCCCAAGGCTGGTTCATTTGCTCCTTGTGGCCAAAATTCCCAAGAGAGAAAAAGAGAGAAAAGTTCTTAGTTCCAAATCTTCAAAGCTTGATTTCTGCTGAACTAAAACTCAAATCAAAATTCCAATCCAACCAAAATAATCCTCTCTTCTTTCTCTATATAATCATATGACTTATCAAGGCTGGAATCAAGGTGAGTTGGCTGCACCATCTCCCTTTTGCTTCTGTTTCAAGGAAACATGCTTAAACATGTGATTTCTTGATGTTCTTCCTTAGGAATCATGCTTAACTTAACTTGAGGGCCAAGAAACATTAATTTCCAGCAACTCTAAGGTGAGAAATCTCATCCAAACGTGCTGAGTGAGATTTGGTCAGTTGAGGGTTTGTCGATTTAAAGTTGTTCTTGATGTGATTTAGGAGGAAAAAGTGCTTAAGGACCACCTGAAAGTATAACCAAATTAGGAGCAGCAAAACCAGGTAGGGTTTGACGAATTTAATCTTGATTGATTGTGTTTGAGTTGTGTAATTATGATATGGTTTGGCTGTGCTTGAAATTGATGATTTATATGAGTGATTCTTGTTGAAAATTTGATGAAAGTTTGATGAAATTTAACGAAATTCAAGCTATGAATTTGTGTTCTTGAGTGCAGCTAGAAACTAAAACCCTAGACCCTAAATTGGTCTTCAATTTGTGTTAAAATCATGTAGAAAAGATGGGGTTTTAGTGGCTGGAAATTTATTATGAATTATGGTAAAAATCAGTTGCTGAAAAGACTAAAAAATCGGTGAAAATAAAGAAAGAATCGGAAGAATTTACGAAGAACACGAAGAACATTTTGAGTGTGATGAAGAACACTGAAGAACAGGCTTTAGATCTTTAAAAGGGCAAGGAAGTAAAATTTTTTGTGTTTGGGGGGTTATTTGGTAATTTCTGAAAGTTAAGGTGGTTAAAGTAGAAATATTAAAAGTTACGAGTGGTAAAAAGTGAATTTAAAAGGTTAAAAGTTAAAGAAGGGGTAATTTTTGAAAATTTAATGATAAAATAATGCGGAAAAGGCAGTTTTCTGTAAAAGCTTTAGAAAGACAACTTTAAGCGCAGAATCTCATAATTACCTTCATAAAACACTTAGGGAGTGGTAATAACATGATAGTGAGGCAAAGATAAAAGAAAGATAAAAAGTTAAAGAAAATATAAAAACCAAAGAAATTTCTGTAAAGTTTTAATGACAGAAAAACAAACAGAGATTAGTGAACGAACTAGGGCAACATAGTTAGTCCTTGAGTTGCGACTAAGGTTAGGTATTATATGAAAAGTTAAACTGTTTCAGTATAGACTTAATGAACCTATACTTTGAACAGGCTAACTATTCATACCAAAATTTACATAAGCTTTAAATACAAACGTTAAGCAGGGAAATCAGAGTAGAGTAAAGATATAAAGAGAGGAAGAGTAATATAGATACAGAGGAAAGAGTAATCAGAGAAAAGTAAAGAGATACAGAGAATAGAGTAATCAGAGCATAGTAAAGAGATACAGAGAAAAGAAAAAGCAGAACAGAGGAAAGAGATATAAAGAGATATTTGTATATGCATATTAGTTGCTTGATGCAACCCAGAGCTATATATATATATATATATATATATATATATATATATATATATATATATATATTTGTTGCTTAATGGAACCCAAAGCTTCTGTAGGGAAACTTAGTTACCTACAGCTATTTTTCAATTCTCTAGAGTAGAGCAGAGCAGAGTATATATTTCCTTCAGTAAGCAGAGGCTATCTCAAATGAGCGGCTATTATTATATGTGCATTTATTTAGGAACGGAAAATCGTATCCGGGAAATCAGGATTACTCGTGACCGGATAAATGTCAGGATTGCGGGCAGCCAACTGACACATGAGCTCATGGCCTGTGCTAGGGCAAGACATGCATCATTCTTGTCTGCGCATCATTCTATGTTGCATTCCTTTTTGTGTGTGATTTACTTCTTTATGTTTGTCTGCTTGTATGCTATATATGTGTGTTATTTTCTTGTATTCTTCTGTTTGTATTCCGCTTTCTATTTTTTCTACTTTCTCTATCTATCTTTATCTTCTGTTTACTGTTTCACTATATTCTATTATTCATCTGCTAATCGACATCGACTAAATGAATGTAACTAATAACCCCAGCCCTACTAAGAACTTCCCAGTTCTTACCCCCTTCTCTCCCTTCCTCCCATCAGATGGAAACAGGCGTGATATTCAACGAAGACGAAGACTTATACATTTACGAGGATCCAGTATACTATGGTTACTACATATTGAGTGCAGATCCTTGTATAAGACATTACGCGTAACAAAACTGTCCCTTCCAACATCCTTTGTATAGCCTGCTTTTTGACCTCAATGCTCCTTATGACTTTTCCTTATCCTGGTTACACCCTGACGCACCTGGACACCCCTTTTCCTGATGGTCCCGGAAACCCTATACTAGCTCAACCCTTGAATGAGGCGGCACTTGAGCCTATCATTCCTGATGAGCCTGAGTTAGCTGGTGACTACGTACTTGTGATTCCACCAGAGTGGGACTTTCCCCCAGAGCTGATCCCCGGTTTTCCATAGCATGATGAGCTGGCACTACCTGACGATGGGGTAGCTCCTATCATGTGTCGGTTTGTTGCCTGATTCCCGACACTAGTCCTGAGATAAGCATTTTGTAACACCCCAATTAACCTAAGCTTTACCTCTAGCCGCAAAGCAAAGGTTAATCAGAGGTTACGACAATTCTAAGGCTTATATATATATATATATATATATATATATATATATATATATATATATATATATATATAAGGGAATAATATATTCTAGAAGCCTGATGAAGGTTTAAGCTTAAATTACAAAATTACAAAAGCATGAGACGTTCACACGAAACTAACGCATAAGATACAAGGTATAGGTATAAGAGAATAAAACATATATAATTATAAGAATATAATAATCATAGAGAACTAGCCGCAACTTGCGGAGTTTAAGCCGACTAGTTACAAATAGAAATAGAGTTTTAGAATTAAAACAGCTTATACAACCTATCTCTCAAGTAAACCTCTAAGGCCATAAAGATAAAACACAAAAAGATATGAGAGTAACTATAACAAAGTAAAATAAATTAAACCAAGGAAAAACCATACTCCACTCTATCACCATATCCGCAATCTTACCGAAGTAGATTACGACCTACATCTGAAAAACAACAACAAAGTATGGAATGAGAACCAGAGGTTCTCAGTATGCTAACAGTGCCCAATGATGTAAGATGTAAGCCCCCGGGATGCCGAAGGCAATCCTAGAACTTTACATCACATACTGATATTCAAGCGTAGAACAAAATAAATAAATATATAAAGAACTTAAACCATAAACCAGGGTTGTCTAAACTTAGGGGAATTCTGACTAATACTAATCACACCGCTGTATCCCATAGCCTTCGCCAATCTTACCTCCATGCGATCCCATCATCACCGCCTACCTAACCTCCTCAGCACCAGACAATCATAATACAAATGCAAGCAACTAAAACACATGTAGAACCATATAGAGCAAGTAGTTCAAGTAAGCAAATAGGCATATTATTCATTTAGGCAAACAATTACAAGTTGCCAAAGCATACAAACAGATAGAAAATGCACATGATGAATGTCTATCCTATTGGCTCGTGATATCACTTGTCGGTCCATAAATGCTAACCCGACACATCCTTTCAGATGTCGCTTTTCTGCCGCACCCACGAATATAGTGTCGGACACACTCTATTGACCCACGAATATAGTGCTGGGCACACGCTATTCACCCACAGATATAGTGCCAGGCACACTTGCATGCATAACCCAAGGATATAGTTTCTTGCACACTCTTGCAGTAGAAAATATTATCAATCATAGTTCATTCCCAGGGACATAATACCCTCCATACTATCATACTTAACCCAAGGATATAGTGCCTGGCAAACTCTCATTATTCAACAAGTTCATCATTCCTCTTTGAGTCTTCAACTCATCATAACCATCATCAATTCATCACTTCCATTCTGAACTCATTAGTTCATCAATTTCCCAATTCATTGTCAACAATCACCATATGCACCACTCTTCTTGCTTTCTCAACACCAACTTTGAGTGATCATAACTTTCTCTACAAAATTCTAAATTTTGCAAACTTTATATCAAATCGAAGGGTTTTTAATAATCTTCAAATATAATCCAAATATAACAAATTTTGAAAATCAAGTTATGATCAGAAAAAGTTCACAAAAAATCCTTTTTCACCAAAAACCTTAACTCCTCAAATTTAACCATCTCTCAATTCAAAACCAAACCAAAACATGTCCAACCATCATAAACCACTACTACATACAACATCTTATCATTTCATATCATTTTCCTTACTTTCACACCTAAATTACTAAGCCATTACATCATATCTCACTACCAATCCAAAATTTTCAATTCAATCATAAATTCACACTCATAATCATCATCAACCAGCAACAACCTCAACAACCAAAACAAATCTCAACATTCATCATCAACCTTCATAATCACTAAAATACCATAAATCTTCATCAATTCATATAGTCATTATTATTATTGTTCCAATTCTTCTACACAACACTACTTCCACATTAATATCCATTATTATTCCTCCACAACAACAACAACACTCCTCAAAAACAATAATTCACACATTCATCAATAATCAATATTTTTAACAACATCAACAATAATTCTCATCCATATTCATCACACATCATGCTCCAACACATATATTTCTCTCAATCTCATCATCAAACATATATCACAAACATCAACATATTCAATCCTATCTTAGGGTCAACTACCCTAAGTGTCCAGAAATATTACATATTACATAAAGAAAACTGAAACCATACCTTGGCCGATTTTTAAATACACCAAACACCAAAACGAAGCCACCAAGCTTGATCCAAAGCCTCAACCAACTCCAACAAACACCAAGGCTCAAACTAACAACACATTTATCACCAAAATCAAAACCTAGAAACCATAAAGCAACCAACTGGTGCACAAAATTATAATCCGAATATCAAAATCAAGATTTCTTATGATTTCGTACCACTAACCAGCAAGTGCACTGGGTCGTCCAAGTAATACCTTACGTGAGTAAGGGTCGATCCCACGGAGATTGTTGGTTTGAAGCAAGCTATGGTTATTTTATTATTCTTAGTCAGGATATCAATTATAATTATCAGTTTGAATTACGAAAAATAAAAGAGCATAAAATAAATAATTGTTACTTTAATAATGGAGAATATGTTGGAGTTTTAGAGATGCTTTGTCTGCTTTATTTCAGCTTTTCTCTTGTAATCCTCTTCCCACACGTAAGGCTCCTTCCATGGAAAGCTATATGTAGGGTGTCACCGTTGTCAATGGCTACTTCCCATCCTTTCAGTGAAAATGGTCCAAATGCTCTGTCACAGCACGGCTAATCAGCTGTTGGTTCTCGATCATGTGGGAATAGAATCCATTGATTCTTTTGCGTTTGTCATCACGCCCAACACTCGCGAGTTTGAAGTTCATCACAGTCATCCAATCCCAGAATCCTACTCGGAATACCACAGACAAGGTTTAGACTTTCCGGATTCTCATGAATGCCGCCATCAATTTCAGTTTATACCACGAAGATTCTGATTAAGGAATCTAAGAGATACTCATTCAATCTGATGTAGAACGGAGGTGGTTGTCAGGCACACGTTCGTGGATTGAGAAAGGTGATGAGTGTCACGGATCATCACCTTCTTCAAAGTTAAGCGCGAATGAACATCTTAGATAAGAGCAAGCGTGTTTGAATGGAAAACAGAAGTAATTGCATTAATTCATCGAGACGCTGCAGAGCTCCTCACCCCCAACAATGGAGTTTAGAGACTCATGCCATCAAAGAGTATAAAATTCAGATCTAAAAATGTCATGAGATACAAAATAAGTCTCTAAAAGTTGTTTTAATACTAAACTAGTAACTTAGGTTTACAGAGAATGAGTAAACTAAGATAATTGGTGCAGAAATCCACTTTTGGGGCCCACTTGGTGTGTGCTGGGGCTGAGACTTAAGCTTCTCACGTGCTTGGGCTGTTTCTGGAGTTGAACGTCAGGTTGTAACGTGTTTTTGCCGTTGAACTCCAACTTGTAACCTGTTTCTGGCGCTGGACGCCAGACTACAACATGAAACTGAACGCCAGTTTCCGTCGTCTATCTTCACGTAAAGTATGGACTATTATATATTGCTGGAAAGCCCTGAATGTCTACTTTCCAACCCAATTGAGAGCGCGCCAATTGGACTCCTGTAGCTCCAAAAAATCCATTCCGAGTACAGGGAAGTCAGAATCCAACAGCATCAATAGTCCTTTTTCAGCCTAAATCAGATTTTTGCTCAACTTCCTCAATTTCAGCCAGAAAATACCTGAAATCATAGAAAAACACACAAACTCATAGTAAAGTCCAGAAATATGATTTTTGCTTAAAAACTAATAAAATTCTATTAAAAACTAATAAAAACATGCTAAAATCTATATGAAATTACCCCCAAAAAGCGTATAAAATATCCGCTCATCACTAACCAAGAGGGTTTAGTGAAACCTTACCTTATCCAACGAGATTAGGAATAAAATCCAACATTTATCCGCTACTAGAGATCACCTAAGCAAGCAAAACCACAAAACTTGCTCAAGAACTAAACCCAAAACGCACATAAACTTAGGGCAGAAAACTGGGGAGTGAGCTTCAAGTTCTTACCTAAAAAACTTAAATAGAAAGGAAGAGCTCGTCGAGAGCTTCGCGTAGCCACAAACGGCTCGTCAATCGGAACTCCGGATCAAAAGTTATGGCTCTCGGAAGATTGAGGTGAATAGTGCACTCTCTCTTCTTCGTCCCTTCTCTCTTACCAGCGCCCTTTTCTCTTTTTGGGGAACAAATAATCTGAAAAGCTCCTTAAAGGAGCTTATATATGTTGGACCTTGGGTCCGGTTTGGGTCCGGTCTAACCCGTTAGCATTTTTTGGTCCGTTTGGCCCACTTTGGGCCAAAACCTTTAAGATTAGTGTCCGGTTTTTGATTCTAAGTATTTTTATCCTTTTAAAACTATAAATCACTCTTCAAAATATTATTTTTCAAAATACACAGTACTGGATAGACTAGAGCCGGTACTGCCAGCTTAAGCGCCAGTACACATTTTCACAGCAACTTTTCGAAAGAAAATACATTTTCTAACTCAGAAAAATTCACTGAAATCGAATTTCACATTTATATTTTCAAATTAAAACTTCTAAATTTTGAATCTATTCCGGGCACTAAAATTACTTTATTAAAACGATTTTACGTAAAAACGCAGGTTCTTACATCCTCCCCTCCTTAAAAAGATTTTCGCTCTCGAAAATCCGAGTTACATGATATATCCCCATCAAAGTGCCCTGCCGTGTCGATGTTCACTCTTGCCTTCTGCTGCGCCACTCTGATTATCGTCATCAAGAATCCAAAAGTTTCCTTAAAACAAATACCGTTTTTTGGTAATATGTTTCCAAAACCTTCAAAACAAGTTTATTCTAAATGAGTTCATTGTTAAAGCTCTTTCAAAGGAGTCAAGAATCATTTACTAGTAAGTCAAACACTTGAAATCACAGTTTTCTTAAATAAAAACTTTTTAGTTTGAATTCCTTTCGATAAGATAATTTGGAAACCAAATTCACAAATGAACATAATCGGAGGACTCACTTTTCTTTTTAAACAATATCTTTCAAACCAAGAATTTCCGACGTAGTTTCAAAACCAAAGACTGCTTTTGTAACATTTCGCAAAGCTGTGAAAACAAGTTCAATCTAAACTAGTTCATTATGAAAGCTTTTTCAAAAGGCTCAAAAATTCATTTATTCTTAAATCAAAACCTTTCAATTTGAATCCCTTTTTTATAAGATAAATTTGCAAACCAAAATCACAAGTTATTAAAATCACACAACCCACCTTCCTTTTTAAATCGTATCATTTGATCAAAGTTCAAATCCTATTTTCAAAACCAAATCAGTTAAACCAAATCTCCGAACCAGATTTGAAAATCACTCTAAATCTTAAAACAGCAAAAATCATAGTTAAAAAGCGCAAGGACGTTAGTCGGTATTTCCGTTGCCACTAGTGCTAAACTGCACCCATCGCCCACACAGGAAACTGCCGAGACTTCTAGTCATACCTAGTAACCATTCCGGCACGCCAACTCAGATCGTTCGTCATCACAAGTCCGAAATCTTCGGCTACTGCCGCTAGAATCCTCCTTTCCCCATGGTTTACTTCCAACAAAACTCTAATCTCTTGAAATTCTAACGACGAATTTACAAAAGATAGAACCAAATTAACCTCAGGTCCAGGCAATATAAGACTCAAAGCATACGCTTACCTCTCTTTGAAGGATCTGACCTCGTCGCCTCACGTGCCTCCAAAACAAACACACGGCCTGGTGCTGACTCTTACCCACACCTCGGTTCCTTCCTCTATGGTAGTCCTTAGCAAGGTGCCCTGGTAATCCGCAAGTGTAGCATCGACCATCTCCCTTTGCCATGTTGAACTAAGCATTGTTGTTCTTTCTGAAATCCCCTTAACCTCGCAGATATTATGGAGTGTGTTCATTTCTTTTAAAATTTTGTTTCCTTGGTCCAAGATGATCATCACGCTCCCTACTAGTAGTTCCTTGAGAAGTCTCTTTTGACGAGGCTACCATTTTCGCGTATTCTTCAACCACTCTTGCCTTGTTCACCAAATCAGAGAAAATACGAATCTCCATAGGAGCCACAACAGTCATGATGTTGTACTTCAAACCCCTTTGATACGTGATACACTTCCAACTTTCATAGGTTTTCGGGGCACCCTGACATGCCCTAGAGAACCTACAAAGTTCCTCAAATTTGCTGGTATAGTCTGCCACAGACAAAGAACCTTGCTTCAGCTACATTAGTTCCATCTCCTTCGCTTCCCTTGCAGACTCAGGGAAGTGATTCTTGTAGAAGGCCATTTGAAATACATCCCAAGGAACATCTGCATTCTGGAGCTGTAGAAAGTGGCATTCTGCCTACCACCAATGCTGGGCCTCTTTCCGAAGTTGGTAAGCAGCGAACTCTATGTATTGGTTATACGGGACATGCTGCGCTTGCAGTGCGCGTTCCATATCTTGGAACCAGTTATCCACTTCGGTGGGATTAGTTGAACCTCGGAAACTTAGAGGATGAACCTTGAGAAAGGTCGCCAAGGTCATCGGAGCACCGCTCATGTTATCTTCATTTCCTCTCGCATTCTCATTCGCATTTTCTTCACCATTTTCGTTTCTGTTTCCGGCCGGTTGGCCTAACCTTTGCGCAGCTTGCAAAGTCGTAGTAGCGGTAGCCCCCATAATGTTTGCAAGATTCGCCATTGCCGCCATGAACTTGTTATGGTTATCGGTCGGTCGCTCATTCCTACTCTCTCCTCGTGAACGCGTACGACCTCATCCGCGAGTGGCCATTAGGGTTCCTATCTACACCAAGCAATCGATATCAAGGTGATCAGTCTCAATATCAAAAGTCTAGTGCTTCATTTACCCCAAACAGGCACTCACAAACAAGCATGCTATGAAATTTCAAGTAGATAACCTAATAGCATCAAAGAAAAGACACACAGAGTATGCAATAAAGCACAATCAGTCCAACCCTCATGCTCACGAGGAAGAACTACTCTGATACCACTAAATGTAACCCCCAATTACCCTAAGCTTTACCTCTAGCCGTAAAGCAAAGGTTAATAAGAGGTTACGACAGTTCTAAGGCTTATATAGAAGAAAATAATATATTCTAGAAGGTTGATGAAGGATTAAGCTCAAATTACAGAATTACAAAAGCGTGAGACGTTCACACGAAACTAATGCATAAGATACAAGGTATAGGTATAAGAGAATAAAACATATAACTATAAGAATATAATAATCATAGAGAACTAGCCGCAGCTTGCGGAGTTTAAGCCGACTAGTTACAAAAAGAAATATACAGAGTTTTAGAACTAAAACAGCTTATACAACCTATCTCTCAAGTAAACCTCTAAGGCCATAAAGATAAAACACAAAAAGATATGAGAGTAACTATAACAAAGTAAAATAAATTAAAACCAAGGAGAAACCATACTCCACTCTGTCACCATATCCGTAATCTCACCGAAGTAGATTACGACCTACATCTGAAAAACAACAACAAAGTATGAAATGAGAACCAGAGGTTCTCAGTATGCTAACAGTGCCCAATGATGTAAGATGTAAGACCCCGGGATGCCGAAGGCAATCCTAGAACTTCACATCACATACTGATATTCAAGGTTAGAACAAAATAAATAAATATATAAAGAACTTAAACCATAAACCAGGGTTGTCTAAACTTAGGGGAATTCTGACTAATACTAATCACACCGCTGTATCCCACAGCCTTCGCCAATCTTACCTCCGTGCGATCCCATCGCCACCGCCTACCTAACCTCCTCAAGTAAAACACAAGTAGAAGCATATAGAGCAAATAGTTCAAGTAAGCAAATAGGCATATTATTCATTTAGGCATACAATTACAAGTCGGCAAAGCATACAAACAGATAGAAAATGCACATGATGAATGTCTATCTTATTGGCTCGTGATATCACTTGTTGGTCCATAAATGCCAACCCGACACATCCTTTTGGATGTCGCTTTTCTGCCGCACCCACGAATATAGGGTCGGGCACACTCTATTGACCCACGGATATAGTGCCAGGCACACGCTATTCACCCACGGATATAGTGCCGGGCACACTTGCATGCATAACCCAAGGATATAGTGCCTGACACACTCTTGCAGAAGAAAAGATTATCAATCATAATTCGATCTCAGGGACATAATACCCTGCATACTATCATACTTAACCCAAGGATATAGTGCTTGGCAAACTCTCATTATTCAACAAGTTCATCATTCCTCTTTGAGTTTTCAACTCATCATAACCATCTTCAATTCATCACTTCAATTCCGAGCTCATTAGTTCATCAATCTCCCAATTCATTGTCAACAATCACCATATGCACCACTCTTCCTGCTCTCTCAACAAACTCATCCGTAATACACCAGAAACCTAAACATCCGTTTGCTAAATTTTCAAAGGAAAACCCAACTTAAACCCCTAGGACCTCTCCCATATTCCAATGCTCTAAAAGTAAGTCCAAGAGTCTTAAAATGGTGTTATAGGAGCTTACAACCTTGTCGGGAAAGTGAAATAGTTGAAAACAAAGTTTAAAATTATGAAATGGGGCGTCTGCGTCTGCACAGGGGTGTGCGTGCGCACACCCAGGAAAATTTTGAAAGTGTGCCTGTGCGTACGCACAGGTACTAAAATTTATAAAGTCTGTTCGCTCGCACAAGTTGTGTGAGCGCCCTAACAGACGTCCCTTCCCGACTTGTGCGTGCGCACAGGTCTGTGCATCCGCACAGGTCGTAATTCTTTATTGATGTGCGAACGCACAAGTTGTGATAACGCTGCAAGCAGTAAGCCTTTTTCTGCCTATGCGTATACACAGGTCTGTGCGTCCGCACATAATGAGATTCGTTTAGGTTTGTGCGTGCACACAAGGCTGTGCGTGCACATATATCAGAAATCCTGAAATTCTGTTACTCTGCAGAATTTCAGATTTTCAATACCAACTTTGAATGATCATAACTTCCTCTACAAAATTCTAAATTTTGCAAACTTTATATCAAATCGAAGGGTTTTCAATAATCTTCAAATATAATCCAAATATAACAAATTTTGAAAATCGAGGCAAAAGTTATGATCAGACAAAGTTCACAAAAAAACCCTTTTCACCAAAAACCTTAACTTCTCAAATTTAACCATCTCTCAATTCAAAACCAAACCAAAACATGTCCAATAATCATAAACCACTAGTACATACAACATCTTATCATTTCATATCATCCTCCTCAATTTCACACCTAAATTATTAAGTCATTACATCATATCTCACTACCAATCCAAAATTTTCAATTCAATCATAAATTCGCACTCATAATCATCATCAACCAGCAACAACCTCAACAACCAAAAAAAATCTCAACATTCATCACCAACTTTCATAATCACTAAAATACCAACAATCTTCATCAATTCATATAGTCATTATTATTATTGTTCCAATTCTTCTACACAATACCACTTCCACATTAATATCCATTATTATTCGTCTACAACAACAACAACACTCCTCAAAAACAATAATTCACACATTCATCAATAGTCAATATTTTTAACAACATCAACAATAATTCTCATCCATATTCATCACACATCATGCTCTAATACATACATTTCTCTCAATCTCATCATCAAACATATATCACAAACATTAACATATTCAATCCTATCTTAGGGTCAACTAGCCTAAGTGTCTAGAAACATTACATATTACATAAAGAAAACCGAAACCATACCTTGGCCGATTCCCAAATACACCAAACACCAAAACGAAGCCACCAAGCTTGATCGAAAGCCTCAACCAACTCCAACAAACACCAAGGCTCAAACTAACAACACATATATCACCAAAATCAAAACCTAGAAACCATAAAGCAACCAACCAAGAAGGTTTAGTGAAACTTAGGGCAATATTTACCTGCTACTAGAGATCACCTAAACAAGCAAAACCACAATTCTTGCACAAGAACTAAACCCAAAATGCATAGAAACTTTGGGCAGAAAACTGGGGAGTGAGCTTTGAGTTCTTACCAAAAAAACTTAAATAGAAAGGAAGAGCTCGTCGAGAGCTTCGCGTAGCCACAAACGGCTCGTCAATCAGTTATGGCTCGTCAAACGGCTCCGGATCAAAAGTTATGGCTTACCAGTGCCCCTTTCTGTTTTTGGGGAGCAAATAAGCTAAAAAGCTCATTAAAGGAGCTTATATATGTTGGACCTTAGACCCAGTTTAGGTCCGGTCCAACCCGTTAGCGTTTTTTAGTCCGTTTGGCCCACTTTGGGCCAAAACCTTTAAGATTAGTGTCTGGTTTTTTATTCTAAATTATTTTTATCCTTTTAAAACAATAAATCACTTTTCAAAATATTATTTTCCAAAATACACGGTATTGGATAGACTAGAGCCGGTACTGCTAGCTTAAGCGCCAGTACGCATTTTTACAACAACTTTTTGAAAGAATATACTTTTTCCAACTCAGAAAATTTCACTGAAATCAAATTTCATATTTATATTTTTAAATTAAAACTTCTAAATTTTGAATCTATTCTGGAAAACTAAATTACTTTATTAAAACGGTTTTACGTGAAAACGCAGGTTTTTAGACGTTTTGTACCGCCATCCATACCTCAGCCAACATCTCCTCCATGAGTGTTACGCATCACCGTCCTCATGGGGGAACCTTCCTTTCGGTCTCCAATGAGCGTTACGCATCACCGTCCTCACTGAGCCATCTCTATAGTATCAAGTGAGCGTTATGCATCACCGTCCCCACTAGATACTTGGCACTAAGGCCCAAACAACACTCAATTTCTTCTTTTAATCTTTTAATTCTTTTATTCTCTATTATTTAATGAATTATATTTCCACTTAACTCAGCAACCTTTGTCTAAGTTTCATTTCCAGTGTCATAACCTCTGTAAGAAACCTCTGTCTTACAAGTGCGACTCTCTTTAGCCGATGTATGCAAACATAACCTTTGTAAGCAACTTCGGTCTTACAGGCGAGGCTCTCTCTAGCCAATGTATGTATTGATAACCTCTACAAGCAACTTCTGTCTTACAGGTGCGACCATCCCCTGAATTGGCTGATGTGTCTCTGGAAGCGAATCTCGGTGGACTCACCTCTATATCTCTGCTCGTTTTCAGCAGGTACATAATCATCTCAGTTCATTTTATTCTTTCTTTTGTTTCTTTTATTCCTACTCTCTGCTCTCCTGTGGAAGATGTTCTTTTAATTCTTTTAATTTTTTCTCTCTACTCTTCTATGACAGAGGTTTCTTTAATATTTTTCTTTCCTTTTCTTTTCTTTCTTCTTCTTTTCTTTCCTATCATTCCATAATATAAACTATTTTCGCATTATTCCCTCCCCTCTCCCTATGTGTCTTATAGAAAAGAATTATAAAGTTCTTTAATTAAGTATGCATTCTCTATAGCTTTTAAGATCATTCTGTTTGCTCTTTTCTGATTTATGATAATATTAATAATATATTTACTAGATAATATTCTTAATAAAATAATAACAATAGTATAAATAAGATATTTTAAATAGTAAATAAGTAATATATATATATATATATTTATATATATATATTTTCTTAAAACTTAGTTTATAAAACCTTACTTTTAAACTTTATCAATTACTTTCTAAATCACGAACCTTTTAATATTCTATTTTTAACCTCAATATTTTATAAAATTATATTTCAACTCTCCCTTATTTTTATATTTATAAAAATAACCTGAACTTTTATAAAATATCCATTTTATCCTTGAACTTTACTTATTACCCAAAATACTCGAAAAATGTATATAATTACAAAACTAACTTCAATTTTTATTAAATTACCATTTTATTCTTAAATATAAATCTTAATTCCCCAATTATAACTTTATCAAAGAATTGAATCTCATTTCCAAAATTCTTCAAATTTTTAGCTTGAGTTTTAAGTTCGTTTTTAAGCTTTACTATTACCAATTTTTTTCTCAGTTTTTAATTTAATCTTTCAACTACCAAATCTCATCAATTTTCTCAAAAATATCATATCACAATAGTCCCAAAATCATTAAAACAACCATCACTGAGCTATTTCTCATAGCCAAACCAAAAAATCACAAGCAACAACAATAATTCAACATAAACTCATTCAAACTCAAAAAATAATAAACCAAATCAACATTCACTTATCAAATTCGCATTTAATTATTATAAAGTTACCAAAGTCTACCTCCATACAAAATCAAAATAACGGAAGCTCCGGAAAAACTTTTTTACCAAGTTACTGAAGAAGAAAACGTCAAAAATCGTCTGTGCCTCCTAAAACTCCAATTGGCCGAACTTAAGGAGAAAAAAAACTATGTCACCGTCAATTTTCACCGAACAAAAGTGATGCCAACATGTAGAAGAAGAGGATACAAACACTTTAATCGGATTAGATTTTTTATTAGAGTTATAGATCACAAAAAATCGAAGCCAGAAGATCAAAGGAAGCCATGGTTTCCTCCCTCACCCACGGTCTCTCTCTCTCTCCCTTTTTCCAACTTCATTCGGTCATGGAATGAGCAAGATTAGATGGTGATTTTGCTTTGTTAGGTGTCAATTATATATATATATATATATGTATAAAGGCATTACAAGCCACGTTGCCCATTTGCTTTCTTTTCTTTGCCTTAATGGCATCGATGATGATGATGATGATGATGATGATGATGATGATGATGATGATGATGATGATGATGATGATGATGATGATGATGATGATTTTTTTATTTTTTTGAAATATCTTATTATAAAAAAATTTAAAAATTTTAATAGATTTTAAACTCAAAGTATCATAAAATTTAATTAAATCATGAATAACTCATTATTTAATTTTTTCAAAAACTCGGAGTGTTATATTTTCTGCCTAAAGTTTCTCTACTATAATGTTGATAAAGCATGAATAAACCAAACTATAGTTGCAAAGAAACAAGAGATGTAAAAATTTTCTGATCAATTATCATTATTTCTTTAATATTAACCTTCTTGCTTATTCTTATGTTGATACTATCATTTCTTTGCAATATATATGAGTAATTGAAGCCATAAAAGATGCACCTCTACTGCCAGTTCTGTTTGGGAAAGACTTGCACTAATAACTTTTCTAGGCGATGTAGGTCCACCACCATACCTAGTTTAGCAAAAGGCAAAAACAAAGTCAGAAAGCTCACATTAAAGACTAGATAAAAGTTTAGTGACCTTCTAGCATTCAAGTTTGTTACCATTTGCAAATTTTGACAACAAACTAGACAAATAAAATAGCAAAATAAAGAGCATAAATGATAACCAAAAACTTTTTCAAATTTTAGATTAACCAAAGGTGATATGTTTACTAAGCAAGCTAGCTTATCATGCAATAAGTTGGTTCCAAACTTCTTGAGGAAGTAATACATAGTCACAACCTTCTAAAAGTGTATCATGAATATTAATACCCGTACTAGAGTTCTTTGACACACAATCATCTATCAAATTATAATTATATATGAATTTTGAGCATTGGTAAAATATATTTAATACTAAATCTATGGAATTAAGAAATGCACAAACCAATAGAAGAGTAAATAAAAAATGCAAAACTTGGCATCAAAACTATTTTCATAACAAGGTAAACAAGAATTAGTTCAACAAAAGAATAACCTACACTCAAAAAGTGAAATTTGGCACAAGTAATAACATAGCTTTTTTATTCAATACTTGAATATAGAGATGAATACTTGAATATACACTACAACATTTTCAGGTTGAGGCAACATTTAAAAAGTGTTGCCTAAAGACTGACAAAAAGTTGCTCTTGATCTATAGCAATACTTTTGGACCTAAGGCAACGTTTTTGGGGGGGGGGGGTGTTGCAAATGCGGCCGTTGCCTTAGATCAAGGCAACACTTTTTTGTTTCAAAAGCAACGTTTTTGAGGGGAACACCTGGTAAGTGTTGCCTTTGGTTGAAAAACAACAACACTTCAGAGGTGCATGTGAGACAACACTTTTACAGTGTTGTCTTTTCTCTCATATTTTGAAAACTACTAAAAAGTGTTGCCTATTTTCCATAAAATGCAACCTTTTTACGCATTGCTTATAAGTTTAAATTTGCAATCCTTTGAAGTGTTGACTATTAGTTTTGAATATACAACCTTTAAAAGCATTGCCTTTTTTTGGATATGCAACCTTTTAAAACATTGCTTTTTCTTTTGGATATGCAACCTATACAAGTGTTCTCTAATATTCAAAATATGCAACTTATTAAAATGTTGCTTAAAGCCAATATGCAACTAGTAGAAGGATTGCCTTTTTGGCAAAAATAAAAGTTATTTTTCTAGTGAAAATACAAAAAAGATAAAATTCACAATAACATTTTTTTGTTTGTACATGTGTAATAATTTTAATTAATAAATAAATTTGAACACAATAAAAAAATTCAAAAAAAGACAAAATAACTAATAATAAATTTCTTATTAAAATAGATATTAAAAGATTCAGTTAGCATTTCAGATACATATTTATCAATAATTCTCAACAAAATAATAAAATTCTTGTTTGACAATAATTATCATAATAAAATAGTAATTAATATTTGTCAAAAAGACATCAATCTACTTGTATATTTATATCCATGCTTGACTTATCCCACATACTAAATCTGCAAATAATACACGACAAAAAATGAGTAATTTATCATTAAAGAAAAATAATATAATTTTATCTAATCTGTACCTATCAAAAGAAAAATTATAATGAGAGACTTTTGTGTTTCTTTACATAAATACATAACATCAAGTAAGTATCGCTTTACATAATCACATATCATAGGTAAGGTTGTGTGATGTGCCCAACCATAAGAAGTTATATTCTTTTCAAGCATTAGTAATAATACTTTAAATTCAGATAATCAGAGGGAAAACAATAGGGAAATTACCACTCACTGTTATGGATTAAAATTGAATGGAGTCTCTTCTTGATCAAGACTTCCCTTGTCCCCAAAACTTATCCTTCCAACGCAATCACGTCTAAAACACATGGAAAATGAATCTTCTATGAAGCCTTCCCTTCATAATATGATAGGAATTAATATTTTCTCCATTCTCAGCCCAAACAAACCATTGGGAGTAGCAACATTTAAGAATGATCCACTTTGTACTTGTCCATGGCTGCAACACGTGCATTTATTGGTAACTTTTAAATGAATTGTTGAGAAAAATATGAAGGAAGAAAAAAAATAAAACATGAGACACTAAGTGAGAATCATATTGTCAAGGTAATTTAACAAAGTAACTGACCCAAATATAATATTAACCTCAACAAGGTCATCATTATTATCTTCTTGCATTAAATGCAGAACATCCTCTACTAGTATTCCCGATGCAGAAGTTTCAACAGAGACATAAGAGACCATGTAAGGGGCAGTTACTAAATGTTCTAGGGCATTAGTTGCAATGCATGCATAGGCTATTGTTACAAGTCATCATTTTGCTCTTTGTTAATCCATTTGGACTATACACACTAAGGTCAAAATCCCGCGAAAACAACGATCATCATTCAAAATCATAAATAGGCAATAGCAATAACCAATTCAGAAAAACTTTATAATTATAAAGTTATAACTCATAACTAATTGTAGAGATTCTTTTTTACTTCATTAACAGATAATGAGAAAGAGAAAAAAGTGAACATACCAATGCCAAAGAAGAAGCAAACACCGAGCCATCAGTAGCTGTACATCTGGTGCAATCACCGGGTACCCAAAACAAGTCACTTCAGTGTCAAGGGCCACCATGAACACAATTAGTTCATTAACCAACAAATTAAATCCAACATGGGCATCCCAAATTTAAAATAGAACACAATTAGTTAATTAACCAATGTTATGTGATAAATTTCAAATTACATGAATTATTAGAGAAAAAAAACAAGCCATGGGGCATTGCAATGTCAAACACTCTATAAGCAAGACATAATCACAAATAGTTACAATGCATAGTCCTGAAAAGAAGAATCTAACCTGCAATAACAGTTTCACTGCTTGAAAATCTAACCAGAGAAGATTCTAATCACTGTGTTTTTTGAAAATGATAGAAAAAAAGTGAAAAGCAAACAATAGTTTTTTTTCACATCATAATGGGTATCTGTACAATACTCTTTTCAAATTAGAAAGTGTGTATCTCAATCAACATAAGTGATAAAATGAAATTAAAAAATAGAAAACAACCTGATATCATCAAGAGTCCACTTGTTCCCTTTATCCTTGTGATTGACTCTATTGGGTATGCCCTGCACATTTAAGAATGATATTTCAAAGTAAACCACATAGCGACGGTCAAAGTTGCCATGAGTAATGCTCTTAGCATTCTCTAGTTTAATTGTGTATCATGAGAAGAACTACTACTAGAGTTGAATCCTACATCTACTTCTTAGATCCTGTGATTCATTAGATAAATTTTCTCAAAAATTTCAAAAACCGATTTTATTTTCTATACATAACTCATACACCAAATAACAATCAGAGACATGCAAACAACAAATTGAAGGACATAGCAAAATGCATATGGCATTAGCAGAAGTGCAATAGAGACTAGAGAAACCTATTCAAAGATTTCATAGCCAAGTCTAAGTCTGACATTTTCGTCCTTCTGAAAATTAAATATGCTCTATGAGAACTCAACAGCTCTACCACATTTCCTCTATGAAAATAAAAGTACTAGCTTCCATTAGATCATAGGAAGCACTAAGTCAAGAACTGATTGTGCAGGTTTGATTAATATAAGAAAAACTACAAAATCAGAAAAATATAAAAAGTTAATGATTAGACTATTTAAAAACATACTAAATTGTGCAGGTTCTCATTTGGAATTTTTCTTAAGACATTGAATTCTTTTGATTTGAGCTATTTCGATAGAATGAGTTCCTAATTTGAAACTTTAACCATTTTTTACCACGTTTAAGGATTTTCTAGGTCTGCAACTCTTTTCCATTTGTGTTCAACTCTAGAATTCAATTTTAATACTGAGATGAATCCAATGTTAAATTCCCCAAATTGAAAATTCACTAACAATAATTGAATAACAAGCCTAAAATTCACATCATTTCGTGAAGGCTTCTGCTGGTTGGCTATCAATTTCTACCACAAGAATATATTATAACAATAAATCACTGTAGTGATTTTATAGGACCAGAAATAATTAAGCAGTAAGTTCTCATCAAAACCACAAATAAAATATTAGCATCGAATATTTAATTTTAGCATTATAAATAATAACCATTGTTACTTAAGATAATAAAAGATTACTAAGATTTAAAGTTTGAGTGACATACTGCTGGATTGACAAAGAGATCCTCATCTAGTGATTTAGAAAAGACCTAAGGAGGACAAATTATATCAAATTATAATTGAACAATTTACAAGTTGGATTTTGTCACCAGATTAAATAAGAAAAGAAAAGCTACTCACAGCCAAAAATCGATATTCCCTCTCTCTTTCTATAAATGCTAGTTTCTGAGTCCCTTGGAAAAAAGAAAAATTCATTAGTGAAATTCCTGTCACAAGGCAATATAAGTTGACCTTAAAAAAGTATTCCTAACTAATAATTCAGTGCATTGCAGTTCAGAGCCAACACCTCTGGTTTTTATTATCCTCTCTCATTTCGTTAATCATACTACTATGCATAAGTTTCATTGAATTTCAATTTAAATATAACCAGAATAACTGTAAGTAACAAGGACCTCGGTTTTGAGATTGGCAATGCCACGAGTGAAGAAGAAATCAACCACAACTGTCAAGACACGGCGGAAAAAAGAGTGTAAGTGTGTGTGTAAATGGCATTACATTTTTTCTGCCTCAAAACGTCATCACATTAGCATTCATAAACGCATTAAACGACAATGCAAAGAGGAGTGTAAGTGTATATGTGTGTGTGTGAGAGAGAGAGAGAATTTTAAAGTACCGGAGAGAAGAAAACCAAAGCCGCACATGGAGATGTAACTGTCTGATGAGACTACGCTTCTAAATCGGACTCGTCGTTGAGCTCCTTCACGCACTGGCATCAGAGATTCAACGACGGAGTCATCAATTGAAAGAACATGCACCACGAGTAGAGAGGTTGTTGTATAGAGGAACATGATAAACCCAACGCCAAGAGAGAGAGAATGATTTAGCGCGAGTAGAGAAGGAACAGCAAATAGCACCAATTTAGGGAAATTTAAAAGATGATGATAGGGTTGGGGTTGGGGTTGGGTTAGGGTTCCTCATAGAATTTTGTTTCTAATTGATATGTTATATACATAAAAATGATGAATGAATGAAAGCTGATATATTCACTATTTGAATCATTTGCTTTTTTGTTTTCTTAATTAAGGAGGGAAAGAGTAATTTTTATTGTTATATTTGGAGGGAAGGTTAAAATTTAAGTGAAAAATACATTTACATGTTTTAGACAACACTTATAATGGGAAGTTTATGAAAGATTTTAAGGCAACTCCCATAAAGTGTAATGTATGAATATTATATGTGATGCAACTGTAATTTGTTGAAGTAATATTTTTTACATGTTCTTTAATTGATGAAAGAGAACGCTTATAACGTGTTGATTACAAAAATGTTGCCATAACATTATTTCATTGCAACAAACATTAAACGTTGCTTTTGACAAGTTTAGACAACACTTTTTAAGTGTTGTTTATCATATATGTTGCAATAGCTCAAAAATGTTGTATTGATAGTCATTATAAACTTGTCCTTTAATAAAGCTTGTCTGCAAGGATGCAGAAGATTTTAAAATATAGAAAGCCAAAATGAAATACAATTTAATATATCAGAATCAGGCAAAAGAAAATTGGTATTTGTCAAAATATAGAGATAAGATCAGATGGAAGAATTTTTATAAGTTTATCTAATATAATACTCTATAGAAGATAAAACTCCTTATATAGCTTTGCTGCATTTCATGGAATAAAACATTGAGAAGAAAGAATGTATACTTGATTTTCTAGTAATCTATCATATCTAAGCTATGAAATGAAAAATAGAGAAAAAGTATAAGCCCTCACTAGGTTTTAAAGAGGACTATATGTTCATTCCTAATTGTCCCTAGTCCAAGCCTCTCTTCAGAAAGGGACAAAAGAGCTATGGTGAAGAAAGTTAGTTGAATCTCTTTTACATTATCCATCTTTGCTATCACAAATTAATTGGAGATGTGATAAACATGAATAATGTGATAAACTAATTGGGAAAAGATCAAATAAAGATATAATAGCTATCATAAACTTCTTCTGCAAAAGGCTTTTCTGAAGCAAATCATATGGTTTTAAAATCCAACAAAAGATAGTGTTTCAATGTAAATAAAATCAACATTCTACTCACTGATAAAGGGAAATGAGTTGGATTGGGCTCCAGCAAGTCCAGAATTCACCCCAGTGTGTTTCTTTAATTAAGTCACGTGACAAGTGTCACGCGTACGCGTGGCCTGGAGAATTTTTTGTTCACGCGTACGCGTGGGTCATGCGTACGCGCCGTGATAAACCCATATTTTGTGATATATTATGTGCTTAGTTTGAGTGATTTATTCAATCCTTCACCCACTTATTCATATTAATTGCATAGTTTTACTTTCCCTTCCTTATTACGTGATGTATGTGAAAAACATGTTTCCTATGCTTTAAAATTAGTTATTTTAATTACCTTTATTTCCATTCGATGTCATGATTAGTGTGTTGAGTAGTTTCAGATCATCTAAGGCAGGAATGACTTAAAGGATGGAAAAGGAAACATACAAAAAATGGAAGGAAAGCATAAAACGGAGTTTTGGAGAAACTGGCATCCACGCGACCGCATGGACGATGCGGCCGCATGCCAAGCGCGAAGAAGCAGCGACGCAGCCGCATGGCTGACGCGACCGCGCGCCTAACGAAGAACACCTATGACGCAGCCGCATGACTGACGCGACCGCGCGAGAAGAAAAACTCTAATTGACGCGACCGCGTGACCCACGCGGACGCGTGACAGAGGCCACGCACCAGAAATTGCAGAAAACGCTCATAGTGGATTATGAAGCTCTTTTTGTCCCAAATCCAAGTCCAGAAGACATAGACCAGAGGTTATGAAGTGAGGGAATGCATCCATTCAAAGGGTGGAGGCATTTTTAGTTACTTTCTATGATTTAGATCTAGTTTTGAGAGAGGTTCTCTCCTCTCTCTCTCTCTTTAGGATTAGGATTTAGGATTTAGGACTTCTCTTAGTTTTAGGAGTGACTCTCAATCCCAGGTTCAATGTTCTTTTACTCTATGTTATTTCTTATTTTCAGACATTTGAATGCTTGCTTGTATTAGTTATGTTGCCTAATTGGCCTATGCCACTTTCATGATGATTTTCTTATTTAATGATATTTGAGGTATTTCAGTTTAATATTGCTTTATTTACTTATGCCATTGATTCTTCCCAATCTGAAGACGCTTTTATTCCAGTAGATTTAATTTCCTTCCTTTTGGTCTTGGTAAAGAAATCAGTAACTCAGGAGTTATCTTAGCTCAAGATAATTGATAACTGTTATCTTTGCTAATTGAACTGAACTTCAATAATCCCAACCTTTTCTTAGGAAATAAATAGGATTCGAAGGTCAAACTAATTAGTCCCTTGACTTTCCTTTGCTCTAGCAAAGGTCAACAAAGTGGAATTAAGATTCAATTTCAATATTATTGTTAAGAATAACAAAGTCTGGACTTTCAATTTCTCATACTTTGCCAAAAGTTTGCTTTACAGTATTTATTTATTCTAATTGCTATTTAAATTAATTGCCATATTCACTCCTCATTCTTGAAACCCCAAATTTACAATCTCCATAACCAATAATAAGAACATACCTCCCTGCAATTCCTTGAGAAGACGACCCGAGGTTTAAATACTTCGGTTATCAATTTATTTAGGGGTTTGTTACTTGTGACAACCAAAACGTTTGTAAGAAAGGACTTTTGTTGGTTTAGAAGCTATACTTGCAACGGGAATTTGTTCTGAATTCTAGACCACGCAAAAATTCTCTCCCCGGCAACGGCGCCATTTTGAAGAAAGGTTGATTGCTTGGTTTAGTAACTATACTTACAACGAGAGTTTACTATAACTTCTAAACCATCAATCTTCAGTTCTTCACGCCACCATGAATTTCTCCAATTCTTCATTTCTTCATGAATTCTCCATTTTGCATGTTTTTTCTTTATTTCTTCAATCCAATCTTTGCCTTCTAAGCCTGAAATCAGTCAACAAACACATCAAGGCATCGAAAGGAATTAAAGAGAATTAAATTTAGCACATTAAGGGCCTGAAAAGCATGTTTTCACTCTTAAGCACAATTTAGGAGAAATTCTCAAAATCATGCTATTTCATTAAATAAATGTGAGAAAATTTGATAAAAATCTACTAAATTCAACATAAGATAAACCACAAAATTGGGATTTATCACTTACGCATAATAAAATGAAGCTGAAAAAAAATTGTAAGGAAGTAACTAATTTATATTGTTTTGGAATATTGTCCCCTGATCAACCTTAAACTTCCAAAAATAGTTAAATACTAGTTTAGAACATAGAACAGGGAAGTCTAAGCAGCAAATCAAATCAAACTTCTTGCATACGTACACTTATTCCTAATTATTTTTAGATGACAATACCTCCACATCAAGCTCCAGTAGCAACTAAAAAGAGACAGTTATTATTTAAACTTCAAATAACCTGACATTAGCAAAAAAAACAATAAGAAAAGAAATATATAAATTAAAAAATTTAATTAGAATGAAAAGAAATTAATTAGGAAATGCATTCATAATTTTTTCATGCTTAAATAAATAAAAAGTTCTAAACGGCTAAGGATAAATAAATTTTTAACAGAAGAAAGTTACTTTACGAATTTTTTAACTTGTAAATCTTGTTCCAAAAGGATAGCATAGCATCTCAGATTAAGGATAGCATAGCATACCAAGAAATTTCACTAGTGCAAATATATACGGAGAATTCTATGACACAACACACAATAGCATTCTCTTACTAAATTTAATAAAAAAATCCATGAAAAATATCTATAGAAATCAAAATTAAAACATGTGAAAGATAGCATTGCTAATAGAAATAATAAAGAGAAGACCTAGACTCACATTGTAAAAATAACTAAGAGCCCTTTACGATTCGCTGCAACTGCTAGGGCAACTGAAATCTAGCAGGAATGTGATTAGAAGTTAAAAGACTTTCATGCTAACAAGACAATATAGTTATTTATACACAAGATCAAAAGTTGAATTAAGCATACAAGAATAATTTATTGTAAGTAATGCAGTTGGCTATTTCTTTCTCATCTTGCCTAATCACATCAGCTATGAATAATATTGAAAACAAACACAAATAACAATCTAAACTCAGCAAATGCCAATTGATTCTCAAATAATAGTCAGCTATAGAAATCATACCTAAAGAATGGCTTTCTCTTTTCTTGACAACTCATTACTCACCACTACACTGTCTTCATCAGAATTAGAAATCAAATGAACATTCATAACCAAGGTTGCGAAAACCGAACCGGTCAATGAACTGATAGAGTGACTGGTTCAATAGTTCTGAGGTTCAACCGGAGTTCAATTGGTTTAACTAAATATAAGATAAAATTATTAAAAATTTAATATATAATTTTAAATATTTAAATTTAATATTTTTAAGTCTATAAAATTTAAAATTTTACAATTTTACCTAATAAATTATCCATAATTTATCATTAAAAGTTCATAAGTATCTTCAAACATCAAAATTTATAACTAATAAAAATCAAAATATACATAAATGACAAATCAGAATAAGAAAAATCAGCATAAACAACTCAATCAGAAAAATCAAAATAAACAAAGAAAAATTCCAACATAAACAATTGAGTGAAACTCTGCACCACAGCACCATCAACAACTCAGATCAGAAAAATAAACAACCGGAATCAACAAATCAGAAAAATCAGCATAAACAATTTAAAATCAGAATCATAGCATAAACAACTCAGAATTAATTCCAGCATAAACAATTTGGCGCATTAAGTTGAATTGAATCAATTCAGTCCATGTTTATTGCTTAATGACTTTCTATTATTGTAAGTGTTACTCTCATTCATCAATGTAATTTATTTTATTGTTTACCTCAACTTGGCGAGTCTACTTTTTATCCATATGATTATTCTCAATGGCTATCTCTATTAGTACTACATAATCTAATGCACAAGGTGAGGCAGTCACCATCAATTCATGTTGGAAAACGCTAAGCAATGCACGAAAGATGTATAATATAGGATTCCTAAATCATAGAGTCATGACAATTAATCAAATCTTTTACTTTTGAACAAAAGCAAAGGTCCTAGATATGCAGGCACTTAATCTTTTTGCCACCACTTCCATAAAATTTCCAGCCATAAAGTACAAACTAAATATAGGATGTAGCTTCAACATGAAAACTCTGTTTGTGTTTCAAAAAGTGGTGGGCACAAGGAAAACTTTCAAGTAAATATATTCAACAAGAGAAGCTCTGATTAACATTTAAAATAATGGTATTACTTGAATATATTTATAGTTATATATACAACATAGTTGACAATATACTGGAACATCAAAGATAATGCTACCATTTTATGCTATCAATCACTGCCTAAGGTCTTAAACATTCTTCAATAGATTCACTTATTAGATTTTAAACCTTCAATCACTTTGATCCACTCTTCAATTCTATTTTCTATTTTGCTATTGCTATTAAATTTCTTACCTCAGGTACCAATTATTACAGTGAATCTTAACATGCTTCTTATTCTTGAAAATCCAAACAGAAGCAAGGTTGCGAACATAGAGAGAGTACTCGAACAGAGGAGACAACGACGGCTATAGAGCATCCACATGACAGTGAGGGAGCTTCTTACGATGGAGCTTACCAGCAGAGAAGAGTTACGCAATGACAACGAAGCGATGCGGGGGCCGCGGAGGCTGTGGTGGCTGATGGCTGCGGGCTGGAGGGGGGCTAGGGTTCTTTGTTCACTTTTCAGTTTCAAAGGAGAGGAGTGGAACTGGGTTGCGTTGGGGGATTTAGGATTTTAGGTTTTTTTTAAGGTATAAAACGGTGCCGTTTTGGAGGGGTACAGTAAACCAAAAAACCTTTAAAAAATTGGCCACTTCCGACGGTTTATCGGTTAGTTTTCTAGCCGATTTTTTGACAAGCAGTTTATGAGCCTAACAAAACCGACCTAGTGACTAGTTCCCGGTTAATCCGGTTGAACCGGTTAGTTCAGTTCGATTTTCAGAACAATATTCATAATCATTAGTCTCAAGCAAGTATGGTTTACAAGAACTAGATTTCTATAAGCTGAATTATATATATCAGTCTGATGCAGGATTTAATATAAAATCTATATTAATTAGATAAAAGCATGATCTAAAATGTCTAAAAAAGAACATAAGAATTGAATTGCCCATGGTTTCAATAGGTCAAAATAGTTGTATGACCCGGAACTTTTGAAAAATTATTATGAACTAATTTTAAATTATATATATTTGTTTATAGTTTTAAGTTCATAAATTATTTTATTGAAGATAATTAAAGGTAATTTTGATTAATTAGATTTGAAATAAATTAAGATTTTTATCCAAACTCTATAATTATCTTCCTATTTACAATTTAAAATCTTGGAAATTCAAAAAAATAATGATATTTCACTATTTAAATTAGAATTTTATCTAATTTTACAATTATTAAACTATTTCCTATACTTAAATTATAAAATTAGTAGTTATAAAATAATAAGATTTTTGTATGATATTATTTGTATAAATAAATACTTTAGGTTTTGTTAATAAAGAAAATTAATTATATTGTATTATATTTTCAATTAGAGCATTTGATTGAAAATAGTTAGTATTTTGATACAACAAATAATATTTTTAACAAGTTTATGGATTAAATTAGATTTCAAATTAATTTTCTATAACCCCTAATTTTTATTAAAATTACCAAGAATACCCTTATACCTAATTTTACCCAAAACAAACCCTAGTCTAACCAAATTGAACCCTAACTCCCCTAATTCAAGCAGCAGCCACAACTCCCACTATCCTAGACACACACACACAGAAACAAAGGAAAAGAAAGAAAGAAACGAAGAAAGGCAGAGGGCAATGGGGAAGGGAGATCCGAGGGAGGAGAGCACCAGTGGAGGAGGGAGGAGCTCGCGCCATCATCGCGGACCGCCGCTGCCACTACGTCCTACTGCTTGCGTCGCCGCCTTCATCTAGGAGGCTGCCACTTCTGTTCACTGTCGTCGTTCGTCCTCACCACATCACCATCGTCCTTGAAGTTCATGAAGAGAGAGACTGACGAAAGAGGGTGGCGCGCACAGGAGAGGAAGAAGCTGCCTCTGCACTGCCGTCATTGACGAGCTCAGCCGCCTCGCCTTTGACGCTGCTGAGGGTTAGCCGCTGGTGAGAAGGCACCATCGGGTTGGGGGTTGCCATCGAGAGGGAAGCCGTCAGGTTGCACACACACACACACACACACACACACACACACACACACAGCATAGGGAGCAGAGGAGAGAGAGGGGAGACCCGTGCCCAGCCACTGCCGCTTCTGCCGTTTGAGACCCACTGCCGTTGCCGGAAAAACACTGCCGTTAAGCTTTTAAGTATTGGGTTTCATTTCTTTTGAGTTTCCGAAAGCATTACAATCATTGCATGTTAGTTTCAGTTGCCGTCGTCTGAGTCCAGTCGCCACAGCCGCTTGGGGTGGTTGTCGGGTTGCCGCCAAACCGGTTCAGAGACCGCCGCTATTTTAATTTGTCATTACGTGTAATAAAGTGTTTGCGATGTTAATGGTCTTAGGAATTAGAAACCGAGTATGCATGTGACGTTTGAGGCTGTTCAGCTATTGAGAAAGCAAGTGGAGCTGAGGTTTTTTATGAGAGGATTTTTGCGTGGTCTAGAAATTTGCGGATAAATCCTCGTTGCAAGTATAGTTTCTAAACCTTCAAAAGTCCTTTCATACAAACGTTTTGGGTGTCACAAGTAACAAATCCCTTTAAAAATTGTTAACCGAGTATTCAAATCTCGGGTCGTCTTCTCAAGGAACTGCAAGGAAGTATGTTCTTATTATTGGTTATAAAGGTTGTAATTGGGGTTTAGAAGGTGAGAAGCAAGTAATTTAAATGATGAGTGAATTAAATAGCAATTAAAAATAAATAATAACTGTAAAACAACTCTTGGCAAGATAAGGAAATTTAGAGGTCTAACTTAGTTATCTCTCTCAACTATAATAAAAGTTGAATCTAAACTCCACTTGGTCAACCTCTACCAGGGCAAAGGAAAGTCAAGGGACTAATTAAATTGACCTTTGAATCCTAATTATTTCCTAAGAAAAGGTTGGGATTATTTAGGTTCAGCTCAATTAGCAAGATAACGATTATTAATTACGTTGAGTTCAATAACTGTTGAGTTACTAAATTCTAAATCAGAACCAAAAGGGGGAAAAAGTAAAATTGTTGGAATAATAAAAATATCTTCAAATCGTAGACAATGATAATCATAAATTAACAAGAGTAATAATAAACTAAAAATATCTCAATACCATTAATTCAAATAATTATCTGTAACATGGAATAATTCATAAATTAAATTATAAAAGTAAATGGTCAATTCAAATACTGGAATAATTGATTATTGAACTAAAATAAAAGAACAATTAAAAACCTGGATCTAGAGTTACTCTTGAAACAAGAAGAAATCCTAAATCCTAAAAGAGAGAGAGAGAGAACCTCTCTCCAGACTAAATCTAAATCATTGAAAACTAAAATTATGCCTCCCTCTGAATGGATGCATTCCCCCACTTCATAACCTCTGGTCTATGCTTTCTGGACTTGGATTTGGGCCAAAAAGGGCTTTAGAACTCGCTGGGGCGTGTTCTGTAATTTGCTGATGCGTGGCCTCTGTCACGCATCCGCGTGGGTCACGCGGTCGCGTCATTCGGAACTTTTCCTTGCCACGCGGTCGCGTCAGTCATGCGGCCGCGTCGCTGCTGATTCGTGCTTGGCACGCGATCGCGTCGTCCACGCGATCGCGTGGATACCAGTTTCCTTAAAGCTCCGTTTTGCTTTCTCCTTTCCTTTTAGTATGTTTCCTTTTTCATCCTTTAAGTCATTCTGCCTTAGAAAATCTGAAACTACTCAACACACTAATCACGTCATCGAATGGAAATAAAGGTAATTAAAATAATTAATTTTCAAAGCTTAGAAAACATGTTTTTCACAATATGACATAATAAGGAAAGGAAAGTAAAACCATGCAATTAATGTGAATAAGTAGGTGAAAGATTATATAAACCACTCAAATTAAGCACAAAAGAACTCATGAAATATGGGTTTATCAACCTCCCCACACTTAAACACTAGCATGTCCTCATGCTAAATCCAAGGTAAATAGTTAAGGTTATAGTGATAGGATGTCATGCAATGCAACCTAATTTACATGCAACTACCTAAATGAATGATGCATCATGCAACTCTAATTTATTCACTCATATATAAATCTTACATGTAGCTAAGTTAATTCACATTCTCAAGGAGTTATGTATATACATATAGATATATAGCCAACCCTTAAATAATAAAGCAATTTAGCAAATGAGATGGGGAAAGAAAACATTGTACAAACTTGCAAAACAATTAATAAATTTCAAGCACAGATATATGTTGATGAGTTATTGAACCCTCACTGGATTTTGTGTTTACTCTCTAGTCACTCAGTGTTTATTGGGTTTATTCACTCTATTTTTCTTTTTATTCTTACTTTCTTATAACTTTGTTTTTCACCTAACCAATCAACAATTATAAAATATAGTCATACCAAAATGTCATGAGGTCTTAATTGAGGTTGTAATGGGGTCAAGGTAAAGGTAAGGATTTATGTATAGGGTCAAGTGAGCTAATAAGTGAATCCTTAATTATACTAAGATCTCACCTAACATACATATTCAGCAAGATAAAACTTCTTACCTATTTTCCCATATTTCCCACTTATTGTTACATGCTCATGTTTCACTTTTTATTTTTTTTATACCATGTGCATTGTTTTCATTGGGGAATTTCTTTTTGTATCCCCTTTTATTTAAATGCTGAAATTTTTTTTAATGCACATGGTAATTGAATCACTTTGATTTTCTCATGAGCATGCTTCCCAAATTTTTTTTTATTTCCTTTTGATCTTCCTAACCCTTTGTTTCTATCACTCATGTTCCCACAAAGTTTTCCACTTTTAACTCTATTTATGATTTTCTATCTTAAGCTAACCAAGGATTCACTTGGGGTTTTCTTTTGTTTTTCTGCTTAAGGCTAGTAATTTGGCTAAATAGAATAAAGGGGTTTTAAAAGGCTCAAGGGGGTTAACAAGGGTAATGTAAAAGGTAGGCTAATTTGGGGTAAGTGAGCTAAAATCAAATAATGGCCTCAATCATTCTCTTGGTATGTATCTATTCTATGTTCTATAATTGGACATATAGATTAAAGCAAAGGAAAGAACATCAGAATAAAAAGAAATGTAACACACAGAAATAAAATTATGGTTTGAATGCAACCATACAATTTAAGCTCAAGACTCGCAAGCTGTGTGTTCCCTAACTCAAGCATCATATATCATTTATATATTGTATGCAGGTTTAGTTAAAATTTCCCATTATTCTCATAAAAAAAATTATTTAGGGTAGCTTTTAAAGTTTTAATGTTCCTCCTTGATGAAATGCTGTCAGCTTAACTACATCATGTAATGCTATATACAAGGTTTATGGATTTAAATCTAATATGTTCAATTTCCTAGCTTACTTCCCTTTTATATTTTTCTATTTAAACTATACTTATCTTATGCTAAAAAAAGTGGTAAACTATACTAATTAATCCACTAATAAATCAGAATTGCAAACTAAATAACTAAAATAAACTAAATAGCTAAAATATAAACTGAAGATGCAAAATGCAGAAGATAGAGTAAAAATACATAAAAGCAATGTATAAGTACTCAGAAAATAACAGTAAAAAGAAAAAATACAGAAAAATATCCAAAATA
Source organism: Arachis stenosperma (assembly GCF_014773155.1). Lineage (NCBI taxonomy): Eukaryota > Viridiplantae > Streptophyta > Magnoliopsida > Fabales > Fabaceae > Arachis > Arachis stenosperma. The sequence continues at coordinate 128,440,828 of NC_080385.1, read as the reverse complement.
AAAAGAAAAAGTATGTAGTAGTTCACCAAAATAAATGCCAGGGATGGCGACCTCCCCACACTTAAAATGAAGAATCGTCCCCGATGCTCAATCAAGCCGGGTGTGAAGGGGTGTCATCACTGGTAGGGATGGCAGCGGGAGTCTCAGTGGTGGTGGGCTGGGAGTCTGGCTGCTGTAGAGGTGGGACGGACTGGAGTGGAATCTCTGGATCTATAACCTCTATCTGGGGCATAACCTCCTGATGTGGGACAGCCTGCTCTGTGGCTGCCTGCTGATGAATCTTCTCCTGGAAATGAGTCTCCTCCTCGTGCTCATCCTCCTCCTCCTCTGATGGCTCTGATGGAGTGTTGGGCTCGGAGGGGATGTCGGTGCCCTGTCTGATCATCAGCTTCAGATGGGAGTAGCGTCGCCTGCTGCGGCGCTCTAATCTCTCATACCGGCGCCGGTTACGGCGCTCCATCTGATCAAGCTATCGGAATAGGCAGTGTACGAGGCGGTATACGGGCTCAGAGGCAGGTGGAGGTGCAGTAGTAGCGGCAGGAGCAGTAGTGGCAACTGTGGATGAAGAGGGTCCAGCAGACGGTGGGGCTGTCTCATCAGTAGCAGTGAAGGGTGGTGGTCTGTAGCCCAAAGCTAGGAAGTTCCTGCTGTGAGGAATGATCTTCCTGCAATCCGCCGCTAGTGGTCTCTCATCGGCATCCTCTCATGGCACGTCAGCCCGACGGCCAAGCTGTGTAACCAGATATGGAAAAGGGAGGGTGCCGCGGACGTGGAACCTGGCCATATAGTGCCGGATAAAACGAGGCAAGTACATGTCCTTACCCTCCAACACACACCAGAGGAGGGTAAGCATGGCAACCGGGATCTCAGTCTCATGAGTGCTCAGCATCACATAGTTGCTCAAGATCTGATGCCATAGCCGAGCTTCATCATTCAAGTACACTCTCTTGATCCCTCGAGGCATGGTAGTGTCCTGACCCATCTCCCAAGGAACTGTCGGGTCGAGAGCTATCCGTGCCTTCATGGCATCCCAGTCAAACTGCATCTGACTCATGTCCTCCTCAGCCTTTGAAAAACCATCAGGCTGATCAGATTTGGCTGGGAGCTGGAGGATGTCCTCTAAGGCCTCTTCAGTGACCAGAATTTGCTTTCCCCTCAGGTTTACTGCATCAAGGGTAGTAAGGTAGTAGTTGCAATAGAATTCCCGGACCCAAGATGCATTGACCTCTATCAGTGTTCTTTCTAGAAAGAACCAGCCCCTTTGCTTGATTTGCTCAGTAGTGTACTGCTGGAGGGCTTCTGGAATTTTCAGAGTTTGTTCCAGGTATAGATTTCTGGAGTCTGCAAAAGTCGGGTACTTCAGTTCACAGTACCTGTTTGCAAATTTAATAGGATCAGTCGAAGGGAGCAGCTGGTCAGCTTTTTCCTGCAGTGTGAAGTTCTTCTCCCGCCATGAAGAATCGTGCATTAGAGCAATGATGAACTGGGAGGAAGTTCCTCTCTTGCGCTTGCCAGTAGCCTTGTCTTTGCCTTTCCTTTGGGAGGCAGACATCCTGAAAAATAGAAAACCAGGATATGGATAAAATAGGAAAGCAAGTAGGCAATTGAAACAAATGAAACTCAAAGCGCTAAGGGAGAAATAAAAGAAGGAAAATGAGTAATTGAAATGTGACTGAATGAATGTTAAATGGAAAGAAAAAAATCAATATGCCATAGTGAAAAAGTTAGAAGAAAGTGAAAAGAACCAGAAAAGAGATCAAAAGGGTTAGTAAGGTTAGGGTTTGAAAAAGAAATTAGTAAATTAAAATCAGTGAGTTAGTAAAGTGCGGGTGGAAGTAAGTAGCATAGAAAAAAAATTCCAAATAACAGTGATTCACAGGTAAGAATAGAAGTACTCATAATTGAACAAGCAGTTTAGGAACTAGGAAATCAAAAAGGATAAGAAAGTCTGCCATAGCATTCATGAAATGGTCTGGGTAAAGCAGAGTGAAACAGATTTCAGAAATGCCAAACCAAAACATGAATGAAAAAATTTTCAAAAAATTTGGGCAGCATTCCGGCTAAAATTGGATTGTCCCGAAAAATAAACAGCAATCATATCAGTTCATATGAATTAAAAAATTCAAGCTGCATGTACATAGATATAAAAGAAACATAAAAACTCAATGTAAACAGCAGCGATATACAAGAAAGCAGCATATGAATCATAAATATAGTAGCAGCAGAATTGCACATAGGGTAAAACAGAAGTGAGAACAGTGCAAGTAAACAGACCTATATCCACTAACCACAGCCTAAGCTACCTAACAACCTAAAAAATCCACTACAACATGCAAGTCTAGCTATCCTAATTATGAACAGAAACGAAAAAAATGACAGAAAAAATGACGAACGGATAAAAACGATTGCGTGTTGCGGAACCTGGTAAGCGGAAGGGGTGGAACAGGGTAGAAGTGGCTGCGGCGGCGTCCGGCGTGGTGGTGGTGCACGGCGACGCGGTGGCGGCTGAGGGGGTAGAAGAAGGGGGCGCGGTTGGGTGGCGGAGAGAGAGGCGGCGCGGTGGTGGGCAGCGCTCGCGGTGGCAGTGGCGGAGAGGGAAGGGGAAGAGGAGGAAGAAGGAAGAAGAGAGAAGGGGAGGGGGGATGGGTGTTGGGCGGCGGCGTCTGTGTTGGGCGGTGGCGTCTGGGTGGTCGGCGGTGGCGGCTGGGTGGTGGTTGGAGGGAGAGGGAGCGGAGAGGGAGAAGAGGATTGGGGGTGGGGTTGCGCGAATGATAGGGTTTGCGTGGCTGGAAGTGTTATGCTTTCGAATTCACGCGGCCGCGTGGGGCACGCGGTCACGTGGTTGGGGCGAAAATGGGAGTGACGCGATCGCATAGGGTGCGTGATCGCCTGAGAGGGGGAAATAAGGTTGACGCGATCGCGTGGGTCTCGCGATCTCGTCGGTGGAATTCGTGCTAAATGCACGACTCCAGCGCCGTTTCAGCACAACTCTCTGTCTCCTATTGGGGTGATGTACAATCCATGCGACGTCGCGTCGCTCGCGCGGTCGCGTGGGATTGGTATTGGGTAAGTGATGCAATCGCATGGGGCATGCGATCGCGTGGACCAATTTGTGCGAAGCGCACAAGGGCCGCACAATTCTAGCCCAACTTTCTGTTCGTTGGATCCTCACGCCGATATATATATCACGCGGCCGCGTGGGTCACGCGGTCGCCTGGGTGGTATTTTTCGCAATATGACGCGATTGCACGAGGCATGCGGTCGCGTCGTACAACTTTTTTTTTTGTGCATAAAAAATGCAGAATGCAATGACTATCATGAATGCTTATGCAGGATTCCAGGTTTAATAGATTAAAATGAAAAAGAAAAAAAATGAAAGCAATTAGCAAGAAATAAATTGAAAAAGAAGCGACCATACCATGGTGGGTTGTCTCCCACCTAGCACTTTTAGTTAAAGTCCTTAAGTTGGACATTGGAGGAGTATCCTGTCATGGTGGCTTATGTTTAAATTCGTCCAAAAATTTCCACCAGTGCTTGGAATGCCAATAGCCTCCGGGGTCCCAAACTAGGCATGTGAAGCTTCTGAGCAGCTTTAAGTATATTGTTAGGCTCCCGGGACGACAAATGTCGGAATAAACTCCAGGATTCCAAGCCTTGCTTTTAAATCCGCCTCCGTCCTGATCTACATGTCTCCATCCGAGCGGTTTAAAAAGTAGAATCTCACCGTGAAGACCAAACGTTCTCTGTGATCTGTGCAATTGAGCATGATACCAATCCGTGTACTTCGAGGTGAAGCGTGGAACCTTATTGAACCTTGTGCACCAGCTCTGAGTACGAGCCATTTCCCTCTTACTCTTAAAGCCGCAGAGAGCTCTAAGCTGGCCATCTATTTCAAGTAAACCATATTCAAGTGAATAAGTAAAATTATAAGTTAAGGATTGTACCCACTTGAAGCTTGTATTAGGTGGTAATGGCCTTGGGATAGGTGTTTTTGGTGGTTCTGCAAGTTCCGTTTCCTTGTGCTCTTCAGTGAATTCTTCCACTTCTTTGTAAAGATCTTCAATTGTATCTGTATCCTGGTCAAAGTCTTCTATGTCTTCCTCATCACTCAAGTCATAGATTGGAGGTTGAGAGAAATCTACCTCCGCGTCAACTTCATATTCACTTGGGGAAGATTCTTCGATCTCAGAGAATTCACTTGCGGACGCAAGTTCATCACCAAGAGAGCTAGACTTGTGAATATCATCATCAAGGGAATTTGCTTCTTGGATTATTCCGTCTGATTCCTCATAAATGACTTGCCTTGGAGATTGTACAGTATCTTCCTTAGCATCAATTGTAGCATCCTGGACGGAGTTTTCCTCGATTCTGGATTCCCAAGGAAGTTCAGCATCGCCTAGATCTTCAACCAACTCTTCTTTTTGAACAAAGACAGCCTCTTCTAATTGTTCCAGTACAAATTCATTCTCTGCCTTGTCCACTGGAGTCTCTAGTATTTCCTTCATGCTACGCTCTTCATCGGGTTGTCCACATGGAACTGTGGTTGATCCTTGTATATTTGAGCGTTTAGTGGCCCATTGGATTAGTGCGTGCTCCAGTTGTTGAATGGTTGTTTGAAATTTAGTTATTGTTTCTTTTAGGCGATCCTCTGCTTCGTGGTTTGCTGGACTTAGACATGATACATAGGGAAGTGGTGATGACTGGGAGCGATTGGATTGGTATTGGGGTAAGGAAGGATCATATGATGGCGAATGGTGAAGAGAAGCTTGCGAGTGTGGTGGTTCGAGGTTATGTTGAAAGGACGGTTCATATGCACGGGGTGGGGCTTGTTGGTAGTTACAAGGTTGTCCACCATGTCTTTCAGCTGGGTATGCGCGGTAGAATGGTCTTTGTCCAGGATATCTCGGAGGGTGTTGCTGCCAAAAGGGTTGATTAGATCCTCTTGGTTCCATCCATCCTTGATTGGTTTGACCTTGATGCACATTCCTGCTGTAACTTCTATTTCCTTTAACAATATTAGAACCAAACTCAAAGCGAGAGGGGTGAGAATTCATAGTAGCAAATAAAGATAAAAAAGGAAAAACGAAAATAAATAAATAAACAAAAGAAAAATATTTACAATAACCAATAATAAGGCACACGTTAGCAGTTCCCCGGCAACGGCGCCATTTTGATGAGAGGATTTTTGCGTGGTCTAGAAATTTGCGGATAAATCCTCGTTGCAAGTATAGTTTCTAAACCTTCAAAAGTCCTTTCATACAAACGTTTTGGGTGTCACAAGTAACAAACCCTTTTAAAAATTGTTAACCGAGTATTCAAACCTTGGGTCGTCTTCTCAAGGAACTGCGAGGAAGTATGTTCTTATTATTGGTTATAAAGGTTGTAATCAGGGTTTAGAAGGTGAGAAGCAAGTAATTTAAATGATGAGTGAATTAAATGGCAATTAAAAATAAATAATAACTGTAAAACAACTCTTGGCAAGATAAGGAAATTTAGAGGTCTAACTTAGTTATCTCTCTCAACTATAATAAAAGTTGAATCTAAACTCCACTTGGTCAACCTCTACCAGCGCAAAGGAAAGTCAAGGGACTAATTAAATTGACCTTTGAATCCTAATTATTTCCTAAGAAAAGGTTGGGATTATTTAGGTTCAGCTCAATTAGCAAGATAACGATTATTAATTACGTTGAGTTCAATAACTGTTGAGTTACTAAATTCTAAATCAGAACCAAAAGGGGGAAAAAGTAAAATTATTGGAATAATAAAAATATCTTCAAATCGTAGACAATGATAATCATAAATTAACAAGAGTAATAATAAATTGAAAATATCTCAATACCATTAATTCAAATAATTATCTGTAACATGGAATAATTCATAAATAAAATTATTAAAGTAAATGGTCAATTCAAATACTGGAATAATTGATTATAGAACTAAAATAAAAGAACAATTAAAAACCTGGATCCGGAGTTACTCTTGAAACAAGAAGAAATCCTAAATCCTAAAAGAGAGAGAGAGAACCTCTCTCCAGACTAAATCTAAATCATTGAAAACTAAAATTATGCCTCCCTCTGAATGGATGCATTCCCCCACTTCATAACCTCTGGTCTATGCTTTCTGGACTTGGATTTGGGCCAAAAAGGGCTTTAGAACTCGCTGGAGCGTGTTCTGTAATTTGCTGATGCGTGGCCTCTGTCACGCGTCCGCGTGGGTCACGTGGTCGCGTCATTCGGAACTTTTCCTTGCCACGCGGTCGCGTCAGTCATGCGACCGCGTCATGTGCGTTCTGCCTAAGGCACGCGGTCGCGTCAGTCATGCGGCCGCATCGCTGCTGATTCGTGCTTGGCACGCGATCGCGTCGTCCATGCGATCGCGTGGATACCAGTTTCCTTAAAGCTCCGTTTTGCTTTCTCCTTTCCTTTTAGTATGTTTTCTTTTTCATCCTTTAAGTCATTCTGCCTTAGAAAATCTGAAACTACTCAACACACTAATCACGGCATCGAATGGAAATAAAGGTAATTAAAATAATTAATTTTCAAAGCTTAGAAAACATGTTTTTCACAATATGACATAATAAGGAAAGGAAAGTAAAACCATGCAATTAATGTGAATAAGTAGGTGAAAGATTATATAAACCACTCAAATTAAGCACAAAAGAACTCATGAAATATGGGTTTATCAGTTTTCGTTGTCGTCAATTCGGGTCGAGACGAAATTATTTCTGTGAGGCGTTTGCGTTATGGTTTCGACTTATCGAGGTAGGGGCCTTTTCAGAAAACTACACTTTATGAATTGGAATTATTATATATATGGATATTGATGTGAGAAAATGTATCTTTGAGTGATTTTATAAGTCTTATGTATTGTTGGTTATCTTGGATGAATATGAATGCTTGTTTGGCTGGGTTATTATTCAGTTTTGTGAAATGGACTGTTCTGGAAATGCTTCTTTAAAGTTATTTTGTAAAAGCTTTGAAATCGAGTTTATCCTATTGGAAATTGATTTGAGTTTGAATTGGTGTTCTTGAAATCTGAAAAATGATGCACTTTTGGAAACAACTTGATTTTGAACTGATTTGGTTTTGAACCCGTTAAAGAGTGTTACGGAATGATTTGGTTGGGACCCGAAAAGGGTGGCAGTGTCTAAGTTTTAGAGGAGGTGCTACCGAAATTTCTATAAATCCGAGACTTTATTAAAATGTTATTTGAAAAATTATGAGTTAAAGACTTCTACTATTTTACTTTGATTATTTAAGAAAAGGATGACTTATGCTTTTGAAATGAATTATTAAAAAAGGAAACTATGATTTAGTCTTGTTTCTTAAGAAAAGTATTATATCTCCTTTAGGAGCAAGTTATTTAGAAGTAACTTATGTTTTAAGGCTGTTTTAAATGTAAAAAGGGTTTGTCTTTGAATTTGACTTGATGGTTTCAATTGGAGGAGTTTCAATGACTTTGAAAGAACTTGAAACTTTATTGACAAGTCTAATTTTACAATGTTTTAGGAAAACTTTAAAGCACTCTTTGAATTTTGAGTTTTTCAAGACTAAAACAATCTTTGAGCAGTTTGAAATGCTTTAGATTTAATCATGGGATTGGAGTTGGTTTTGTTTAAGTAAAAGAAATGGTTTTGAAAATGTGTTCGGAGCAATCGATTACACGACTCGGTTTGACTTAGATTCTATTTGTATTACTCAAATCAGGAATCCAAGGTTTTAAAGATTTTAAACGAATTTGATGAAATAAATTATTTTATTCTCCCTTAAAGACTTGAGACTCTGCTGAGGAACTTTTGTCACCAAATCTTGTTTTAGGATGAATGATTCAAATCTCTCATAAAAGACTTTTGATTTGGTGTAGTTTTTGAAATGTTATGGAAAGATGTTGAGGAAGGTGACTTTGTTTTAAAAAGAGAAATTTACGTTTGAGGAAAAGTGGCTTGTGAGCCTGTAATGGTTTGAGAAATGGGGAGTTTAAAGTTAAGGCTGGAAGGAATTGATTTTTGATTTCAAAGTAAAGAGATTTGAGAAAAAGTGATTTATGACTTGAGTGATGATTTTATGAGTTTGATGATGTTGGATGGTGGAAGTGTTGTTATGTTATAAGCAGGATGGCGGTACATGATAATGAATTATGATTGGTTGTGGATTATGCTATGAGTCGGATGGTTGTATTGATATTAAATTATGGCTGAGCATGAATATGGATGATTATTGATTTGATAAAGTGATTGTTGCACTTCCAATTATCTGAGATACGAGTTTTCGTGGGTGAAAGCAGCGGCTAGCCACCACGTGCTTTAGGTTAAGACTCGATACTTTGCAGACCCCTATGTTGTAAGTGTGGCCGGACACTATGAAAGTTCCGGATAAGCTCGCCCCCGTGGATAAACACCAGTGTGGGTGTTGTGTGATTATGATCAAGATCGTGAATAACTCGAGTTGGGGATGCACGACAGAGGGATAGTCCAATGCTTAGCTACCAGGACTTGTCGGGTTGGCTTTATAACCAACAGATGAGACTCATCAGCCACTAGGATAGGCATTCATCATATGCATCTATGTGACATTGTTTGGGTGTGCATATTGTACTTGGTTTGCCTATGTGATTAATTGTGTTTAACTGTTAATTGTTCTACTTGATGTAACTGCTTGATTATGTTTGAATCTTCTTACTTGTGTTTGTTACTAAAAAATTCGTTGGATTGCGGTGGATTGGCTGTTGTTTAGATTGTTTGGACCTAAGGCCGTGGTTGATTATGAGATGGGCCAAGGCCGTGTTTGCTTTGTATTTTTTTGGTTTAGGAAAGTATGAAAAACTAAACTGGTTCAGCATAGACTTAATGAACTTCTGCTTGGGACAGCTTGGTCCTTCATGCTGTCTTGGAAAAACTTTTAAAAAGGTTTTTGGATTTTTAAAGAGTTGAGAGCTTTCTATTTTAAAAAGGATTTCAGATATTTGAATGTAAGTTTTTGGTTTTGCAAGGATACGTAAGGCGAATATTAATCACTGTACTTTAAAAATAGATTTATTTTCACGTATCCTATTATAGTAATTCTGATAAACCCATTTTTTATGATATATATTGTGCTTAATCTGAGTGATTTATTCAATCCTTCACCCACTTATTCATATTAATTGCATGGTTTTACTTTCTCTTCCTTATTATGTGATGTATGTGAAAAAAACATGTTTCCTATGCTTTAGAATTAATTATTTTAAATACCTTTAATTCCATTCGATGCCACGATTAGTGTGTTGAGTAGTTTCAGAGCTTCTAAGGCAGGAATGACTTAAAGGATGGAAAAGGAAACATACAAAAATGGAAGGAAAGCATAAAACGGAGTTTTGGAAAAACTGGCATCCACGCGATCGCATGGACGACGCGGCCGCATGCCAAGCGCGAAGAGGCAGCGACGCGGCCACATGGCTGACGCGACCGCGCACCTAACGAAGAACACCTATGACGCGGCCGCATGACTGATGCGACCGCGCGACAATGAAAACTCTAATTGACGCGACCGCGTGACCCACGCAGACGCGTGACAGAGGCCACGCACCAGAAATTGCAAAAAACGCTCATAGCGGATTCTGAAGCCCTTTTTGGCCCAAATCCAAGTCCAAAAGTCATAGACCAGAGGTTATGAAGTGGAGGAATGCATCCATTGAGGAGAGCAAAAAAACATTTTTAGTTACTTTCCATGATTTAGATCTAGTTTTGAGAGATGTTCTTTCCTCTCTCTCTTTAGGATTAGGATTTAGGATTTAGGACTGCTCTTAGTTTTAGGAGTGACTCTCAATCCCAGGTTCAATGTTCTTTTACTTTATATTTATCTCTTACTCTCAGATACTTTAATGCTTGCTTGTATTAGTTATGTTACCTATTTGGCTTATGCCACATTCATGATGATTTTCTTATTTAATGTTATTTGAGGTATTTCAGTTTAATATTGCCTTCTTTTATTTATGCCATTGATTATTTTTGATCTGAAGATATTTTCATTCTAGTAGAATTAATTTACTCTTCCCTTTTGGTCTTGGTTGAGAAATCAGTAACTCAGCAGTTATCTTAGCTCAATATAATTGATAACTGTTATCTTTGCTAATTGAACTGAACTTCAATAATCCCAACCTTTTCTTAGGAAATAAATAGGATTCGAAGGTCTAACTAATTAGTCCCTTGACTTCCTTTTGCTCTAGCAAAGGTCAAGTAAGTGGAATTAAGATTCAACCTTCATTATTATTGTTAAGAATAACAAAGTCTGGACTTCCAATTTCTCATACCTTGCCAAAAGTTTACTTTACATTATTTATTTATTTTAATTGTCATTTGAATTACTTGTCATACTTCCCCCTTATTTCCAAAACCCCCAATTTTACATTTTTCATAGCCAATAATAAGAACATACCTCCCTGCAATTCCTTGAGAAGACGACCCGAGGTTTAAATACTCGGTTATCAATTTTAAAGGGGTTTGTTACTTGTGACAACCAAAACTTTTGTACGAAGGGATTTCTATTAGTTTAGAAGCTATATCTACAGCGCGAATAGTTTTATAAAATTCTTCACTAGCAAAAATCCTAACGTCAAAAATGGCGTCGTTGCCGGGGAATTGCAAACGTGTGCCTTATTATTGGTTATTGTAAATATTTAAAAAAAATATTTTTCTTTCACTTGTTTATTTGTTTCTCCTTTTTCCCCCTTATTACTGATAGCTACTTTGAATTCTCACCCCTCTCGCTTTGAGTTTGGTTCTAACTTTGTTGAAGGAAATAGAAACCACAGTAGAAATATGCATCAAGGTCAGACCAATCAAGGATGGATGGAGTCAAGAGGATCTAATCAACCCTTTAGGCAACAACACCCTCCAAGATATCATGGACAACGACCATTCTACAATGCATACCCAGCTGAGAGATATGGTGGACAATCTTGTAACTACCAACAAGCCCCACCCCGTGCCTATAGACCATCCTCTCAACATAACCTCGAACCACCACACTCACAAGCTTCTTTTCACCATTCGCCACCATACAATCCTTATCCACCCCAACACCAATCCAATTACTCCCAAGAACCACCACTCCCCCATACACCATACCCATATCCATCAAAGCCAGAATCACAGGTTCACCTTGAAGAATCAATAAAACAATTGACTACAACCCTTCATCAACTGGAGCAAGCAATAAATCAATTATCTTCCAGACGTTTAGCCCCTCAACAGACTCCCATGGCTTTATGTGGAGAATCCAATGAAGAACGCAGTACAAAGAAGACACTAGAAGCTCCAGTGAACCGCATAGAGCATAACTTCGTATTGGAACAAGTAGAGGAAGCTGCTATTGTAGAAGAAGAAGAGTTGGTTGAAGATTTAGGAGATGCCGAACCGCCACCTGAATCCAGAGTTATGGAGAATTCCGTCAAGGATGTTACAATTGATGCTGAGGAGGATTTTGCACCGCCTCCACTACAAATATCTTATGAAGAATTGAACAGAATAACCCAAGATGCAGGCTTCCTTGATGATGATGATCGCGAGTTCTGTTCTCTTAGTGACGAACTTGCATCCGCAAGTGAATTCTTTGAGACAGAAGAATCTTCCCCGAGTGAATATGAAGATGATGCTAAGTTAGATTTTTCTCAACCTCCAATATATGACTTGAGCGATGATGAGGGAGAAATTGAAGACTCTGATCAAGATATGGTTGAAGTGGAAGAATTCATAGAAGATTATGAGGGAGTAGAACTTACAGAACCACTGGAAACACTGACCCCAATGCTACTACCACTCAACACAAGCTTCAAGTGGGTAAAATCCTTGACTTTCATCTTCAATTTCCCACTTGAATATGGTCTGCTTGAAACAGATGGTCAGCTTAGAGCTCTTTGCGGCTTTAAGAGAAAAAGGGAAATGGCTCGTACTCAGAGCTGGTGCACAAGGTTCAATAAGGTTCCACGCTTCAACTCGACGTGCACGGATTGGTGTCAAGCTCAATTTAAAGGATCTCGGAAGCTGTTTGGTCACTGCAGTGAGAATTCGGATTACTCATCACCCGACTGGACCAATGTAGATCAAGACAAAGATGGGTGTAGAAGAAAAGTTTGGGATCCTGGAGTCTATTCTGACATTCAATACTCCGGGAGCCTACAAGCCTGTTTGAACTCACACAAGGGCTTTACGTACTTTGTTTGGGACCCCAGAGGCTATTGGCATTCCAAGCATTGGTGGAGATTTCTGGACGAATTCAAGCACAGGCCACCATAACAGGAAGCTCATCCAATGTCCAACTTAAGGACTTTAATTAAAAGTGCTAGGTGGGAGACAACCCACCATGGTATGATCGTCCATTTTTTTAGTTTTCACTTTTGTCTATTTTGTTTGATCTTGAGTTTTGATTGAACCTGGAATTTTGCATAACATTCATGGCATCTGCATTTGCATCTTATTCTGCACAAAAAAAAAGTGGTGTGCGACGCGACCGCATCGATCATGCGATCGCGTTAGTTGTGACAGAACACCTTCCACGTGTCCGCATCATCCATGCGGTCGCGTGACCTGGAAATTGGTGTAAAAGATCCAACTCCCAGAAAGTTGGGCTGGAATTGTGCGGCCATTGTGCTTTTCGCACAAAAGACCCACGCGATCGCGTCACATACACCTACACTAATCCCACGCGACAGCGTGAGCGACGCGATCGCGTCGCGCGGATTGCACACCACCCCAAATGAGACAGAGAGTTGAACTGACACGACGTTAGAATCGTGCGTTTAGCACAATTTCATGCGATGCGATCGCATGCCTCATGCGATCGCGTCAACCCCATTTCACCCCAGCCACGCGATCATGTGTTCCACGCGATCGCGTGGATTTGAATTATAACCCTCCCTGTCACGCGAACCCTATCAGTCGCGCCCCCCTCCCGAAACCCTTCCCCCTCTCTTCCTCTCCACCAACCAACCACCACCCAGCCACCACCACCGGCCACCACCATCACCGCCGACCACCCAGACCCTCTGCTGCGCCACCCCCTTCCTTCCTCCCCCTCTTTCTTCTTTTCCTCTCCCCTCTTCTCCCTCCACTGCCGCTGCCCCCTCCGCGATCGCCGTCCACCGCGCTGCCACCAGCAGCACCACCTCCAAACACCACCACCCTCAACCCCCGTCCCAATCCTTTCCCCCCATTCCCCCCTAACCAGCCACCACCGCCGCCGTGTGGTGCAGGAAATTGTGATCACTGCTTTTTAATACACAAAACAATCCCCGGTAATGGCTCCAAAGACTTGGTGCTCATACCATGGCATAAACACAACTTCGCACAACTAACCAGCAAGTGCACTGGGTCGTCCAAGTAATAAACCTTACGCGAGTAAGGGTCGATCCCACGGAGATTGTTGGTATGAAGCAAGCTATGGTCACCTTGTAAATCTCAGTCAGGCAGACTCAAATGGGTATAGTGATAAACGAATAAAGCATAAAGATAAAGATAGAGGTACTTATGTATATCATTGGTGAGAGCTTCAGATAAGCGAATGAAGATGCCTTCCCTTCCGTCTCTCTGCTTTCCTACAGCCTTCATCCAATCCTTCTTACTCTTTTCCATGGCAAGCTTATGCAAGGGTTTCACCGTTGTCAGTGGCTACCTCCCATCCTCTCAGTGAAAACGTCGCCTATGCTCTGTCACGCATGGGTAATCAGCTGTCGGTTCTCGGTCAGGCCGGAATAAAAATCCATCGATCCTTTTGCGTCTGTCACTAACGCCCGCCTGCTAGGAGTTTGAAGCACGTCACAGTCATTCAATCATTGAATCCTACTCAGAATACCACAGACAAGGTTAGACCTTCCGGATTCTCTTGAATGCCACCATCAGTTCTCGCCTATACCACGAAGACTCTGATCTCACGGAATGGCTGGCTCGTTTGTCAGACGAGCACTCGGTTGTCAGGCGATCAACCATGCATCGTGTATCAGGAATCCAAGAGATAAACACTATAGCCTTTGATGCTTGTAGAACAAGAGTGGTTGTCAGTCACTTTGTTCATGAGTGAGAATGATGATGAGTGTCACGAATCATCACATTCATCAAGTTGAAGAACAGTGATATATGGACAAAGAACAAGCGGAATTGAATAGAAGAACAATAGTAATTGCATTAATACTCGAGGTACAGCAGAGCACACACTTAATCTATGGTGTGTAGAAACTCCACCGTTGAAAATACATAAGAACAAGGTCTAGGCATGGCCGAATGGCCAGCCTCCCAAAATGAGTTCAATCATAAAACATGATCAAAAGCTCTCTAATACAATAGTAAAAGGTCCTACTTATAGAAAACTAGTAGCCTCAGTGTACATAGATGAGTAAAGACATAAAAATCCACTTCCGGGCCCACTTGGTGTGTGCTTGGGCTGAGCAATGAAGCATTTTCGTGTAGAGACTCTTCTTGGAGTTAAACGCCAGCTTTGGTGCCAGTTTGGGCGTTTAACTCCCATTTTGGTGCCAGTTCCGGCGTTTAACGCTGGAATTTCTGAGGGTGACTTTGAACGCCGGTTTGGGCCATCAAATCTTGGGCAAAGTATGGACTATCATATATTGCTGGAAAGCCCAGGATGTCTACTTTCCAACGCCGTTGAGAGCGCGCCAATTGGGCTTCTGTAGCTCCTGAAAATCCACTTCGAGTGCAGGGAGGTCAGAATCCAACAGCATCTGCAGTCCTTTTGAGTCTCTGAATCAGATTTTTGCTCAGATCCCTCAATTTCAGCCAGAAAATACCTGAAATCACAGAAAAATACAAAAAATCATAGTAAAGTCCAGAAAAGTGAATTTTAACTAAAAACTAATAAAAATATAATAAAACTCAACTAAACTACCAAAAACATACTAAAAACAATGCCAAAAAGCGTATAAATTATCCGCTCATCACAACACCAAACTTAAATTGTTGCTTGTCCCCAAGCAACTGAAGATCAAATAAGATAAAAAGAAGAGAATATGCAATGAACTCCAAAAACATCTATGAAGATCAGTATTAATTAGATGAGCGGGGCTTTTAGCTTTTTGCCTCTGAATAGTTTTGGCATCTCACTTTATCCTTTGGAATTCAGAATGATTGGCTTCTTTAGGAACTCAGAATCCAGATAGTGTTATTGATTCTCCTAGTTAAGTATGATGATTCTTGAACACAGCTACTTTATGAGTCTTGGCCGTGGCCCAAAGCACTCTGTCTTCCAGTATTACCACCGGATACATACATGCCACAGACACATAATTGGGTGAACCTTTTCAGATTGTGACTCAGCTTTGCTAGAGTCCCCAATTAGAGGTGTCCAGGGTTCTTAAGCACACTCTTATTGCCTTGGATCACAACTTTATTTCTTTCTTTCTTTTCTTTTCCCCTTTTTTTTCAGTTTTTTTTTTCGCTTGCTTTCTCTTTTTTTTTTGTATTCACTGCTTTTTCTTGCTTCAAGAATCATTTTTATGATTTTTCAGATCCTCAGTAACATGTCTCCTTTTTCATCATTCTTTCAAGAGCCAACATTCATGAATCACAAATTCAAAAGACATATGCACTGTTCAAGCATACATTCAGAAGACAAAAGTATTGCCACCACATCAAAATAATTAAACTGCTATAAAATTCACAATTCATGCAATTCTTTTCTTTTTCAATTAAGAACATTGTTTATTCAAGAGAGGTGATGGATTCATAGGACATTTATAACTTTAAGGCATAGACACTAAGACACTAATGATCATAAGACACAAACATAGATAAACATAAAGCATAATTTTCGAAAAACAAGGAAATAAAGAACAAGGAGATTAAAGAACGGGTCCACCTTAGTGATGGCGGCTTGTTCTTCCTCTTGAAGGTCCTATGGAGTGCTTGAGCTCCTCAATGTCTCTTCCTTGTCTTTTTTGCTCCTCTCTCATGATCCTTTGATCTTCTCTAATTTCATGGAGGATGATGGAGTGTTCCTGATGCTCCACCCTTAGTTGTCCCATGTTGGAACTCAATTCTCCTAGGGAGGTGTTTAGTTGCTCCCAATAGTCTTGTGGAGGAAAGTGCATCCCTTGAGGTATCTCAGGGATCTCATGATGAGTAGGGTCTCTTGTGTGCTCCATCCTTTTCTTGGTGATAGGCTTGTCCTCATCAATAAGGGCGTCTCCCTCTATGTCAACTCCCACTGAATAACAGAGGTGACAAATGAGGTGAGAAAAGGCTAGCCTTGCCAAGGTGGAAGACTTGTCCGCCACTTTATAGAGTTCTTGGGCTATGACCTTATGAACTTCCACTTCTTCTCCAATCATGATGCTATGAATCATGATGGCCCGGTCTAGAGTAACTTCGGACCGGTTGCTAGTGGGAATGATTGAGCGTTGGATAAACTCCAACCATCCTCTAGCCACGGGCTTGAGGTCATGCCTTCTCAATTGAACCGGCTTCCCTCTTGAATCTCTCTTCCATTGTGCGCCCTCTTCACATATGACTGTGAGGACTTGGTCCAACCTTTGATTAAAGTTGACCCTTCTAGTGTAAGGATGTTCATCTCCTTGCATCATAGGCAAGTTGAATGCTAACCTTACATTTTCCGGACTAAAATCCAAGTATTTCCCCCGAACCATAGTAAGATAATTCTTTGGATCCGGGTTCACACTTTGGTCATGGTTCTTGGTGATCCATGCATTGGCATCGAACTCTTGAACCATCAAGATTCCGACTTGTTGAATGGGGTTGGTAAGCATTTCCCAACCTCTTCTTCGGATCTCATGGGGGATCTCCGGATATTCACCCTTTTTGAGTGAAAAGGGGACCTCGGGGATCACCTTCTCCAAGGCCACAACATCATAGAAGTGGTCTTGATGCACCCTTGAGATGAATCTATCCATCTCCCATGACTCGGAGGTGGAAGCTTTTGCCTTCCCTTTCCTCTTTCTAGAGGTTTCTCCGGCCTTGGATGCCATAAATGGTTATGGAAAAATGAAAAAGCAACGCTTTTACCACACCAAACTTAAAAGGTTTGCTCGTCCTCGAGCAAAAGAAGAAGAAGAGATAGAAGAAGAAGAAATGAGGAAGAAGGGAGTGGCTTATGTATTCGGCCAAGGAGGGGGAGAAGTGGTGTTTAGGTTGTGTGAAAATGAAGGAGTGAAGAAGGGTATTTATAGGAGAGGGGGTGATATGGTTCGGCCATTATGGGTGGGTTTGGGAGGGAAAGTGGTTTGAATTTGAAGGGTGAGGTTGGTGGGGTTTTATGAAGGATGGATGTGAGTGGTGAAGAGAAAGATGGGATTTGATAGGTGAAGGGTATTTGGGGAAGAGGTATTGAGGTGATTGGTGAATGGGTGAAGAAAAGAGAGAGTGGTGGGGTTGGTGGGGATCCTGTGGGGTCCACAGATCCTGTGGTGTCAAGGAAAAGTCATCCCTGCACCAAATGGCATTCAAAATCACGTTTTGAGCCATTTCTGGCGTTAAACGCCGGGCTGGTGCCCATTCCTGGCGTTTAACGCCAGGTTCTTGCCCTTTTCTGGCGTTTAACGCCAGTCTGGTGCCCCTTTCTGGCGTTAAACGCCTAGAATGGTGCCAGACTGGGCGTTAAACGCCCAACTGCTAGCCTCACTGGCGTTTAAACGCCAGTGAGTTCTTCCTCCACTGTGTGCTGTTTTTCTTCCTATTTTTCATTTTGTTTTTGCTTTTTCAATTGATTTTGTGACTTCTTATGATCATCAACCTACAAAAAACATAAAATAACAAAAGAGAAATAGATAAAATATAACATTGGGTTGCCTCCCAACAAGCGCTTCTTTAATGTCAGTAGCTTGACAGAGGGCTCTCATGGAGCCTCACAGGTACTCAGAGCAATGTTGGAACCTCCCAACACCAAACTTAGAGTTTGAATGTGGGGGTTCAACACCAAACTTAGAGTTTGGTTGTGGCCTCCCAACACCAAACTTAGAGTTTGACTGTGGGGGCTCTGTTTGTCTCTGATTTGAGAGAAGCTCTTCATGCTTCCTCTCCATGATGACAGAGGGATATCCTTGAGCCTTAAACACATAGGATTTTTCATTCACTTGAATGATCAGTTCACCTCCATCAACATCAATCACAGCCTTTGCTGTGGCTAGGAAGGGTCTGCCAAGGATGATGGATTCATCCATGCACTTCCCAGTCTCTAGGACTATGAAATCAGTAGGGATGTAATGGTCTTCAACTTTTACCAAAACATTCTCTACAAGTCCATGAGCTTGTTTTCTTGAGTTGTCTGCCATCTCTAGTGAGATTCTTGCAGCTTGTACCTCAAAGATCCCTAGCTTCTCCATTACAGAGAGAGGCATGAGGTTCACACTTGACCCTAAGTCACACAGGGCCTTCTTGAAGGTCATGGTGCCTATGGTACAAGGTATGGAAAACTTCCCAGGATCTTGTCTCTTTTGAGGTAATTTCTGCCTAGACAAGTCATCCAGTTCTTTGGTGAGCAAAGGAGGTTCATCCTCCCAAGCCTCATTTCCAAATAACTTGTCATTTAGCTTCATGATTGCTCCAAGGTATTTAGCAACTTGCTCTTCAATGACATACTCATCCTCTTCAGAGGAGGAATACTCATCAGAGCTCATGAAAGGCAGAAGTAAGTCCAATGGAATCTCTATGGTCTCATTTTGAGCCTCAGATTCCCATGGTTCCTCATTGGGGAACGCATTGGAGGTTAGTGCACGCCCATTGAGGCCTCCCTCAGTGGCGTCCACTTCCTCTCTTCCCTCTCTAGATTCGGCCATGGTTATGGCTTTGCACTCTCCTTTTGGATTTTCTTCTGTATTGCTTGGAAGAGTACTTGGAGGGAGTTCAGTAATTTTCTTGCTCAGCTGTCCCACTTGTGCCTCCAAATTCCTAATGGAGGACCTTGTTTCAGTCATGAAACTTTGAGTGGTTTTGATTAGATCAGAGACCATGGTTGCTAAGTCAGAGGAGTTCTGCTTAGAGTTCTCTGTCTGTTGCTGAGAAGATGATGGAAAAGGCTTGCCATTGCTAAACCTGTTTCTTCCACCATTATTGTTATTGAAACCTTGTTGAGGTCTCTCTTGATTCTTCCATGAGAAATTTGGGTGATTTCTCCATGAAGAATTATAGGTGTTTCCATAGGGTTCTCCTAGGTAATTCACCTCTTCCATTGAAGGGTTCTCAGGATCATAAGCTTCTTCTTCAGATGAAGCATCCTTAGTACTGCTTGGTGCATTTTGCATTCCAGACAGACTTTGAGAAATCAAATTGACTTGTTGAGTCAATATCTTGTTCTGAGCCAGTATGGCATTCAGAGCATCAATCTCAAGAACTCCTTTCTTCTGACTTGTCCCATTGTTCACAGGATTCCTTTCAGAAGTGTACATGAATTGGTTATTTGCAACCATTTCAATGAGCTCTTGAGCTTCTGTAGGCGTCTTCTTCAGATGAAGAGATCCTCCAGCAGAGCTATCCAAAGACATCTTGGATAGTTCAGAGAGACCATCATAGAAAATACCTACGATGCTCCATTCAGAAAGCATGTCAGATGGACATTTTCTGATTAATTGTTTGTATCTTTCCCTAGCTTCATAGAGGGATTCTCCATCCTTCTGTCTGAAGGTTTGGACTTCCACTCTAAGCTTACTCAATTTTTGAGGTGGAAAGAACTTTGCCAAGAAGGCATTGACTAGCTTTTCCCAAGAGTCCAGGCTTTCTTTAGGTTGTGAGTCCAACCATATTCTAGCTCTGTCTCTTACAGGAAAAGGGAATAGCATCAGTCTGTAGACCTCAGGGTCAACCCCATTAGTCTTGACTGTGTCACAGATTTGCAAGAACTCAGCCAAAAACTGATGAGGATCTTCCATTGAAAGTCCATGGAACTTGCAATTCTATTGCATTAGAGAAACTAATTGAGGCTTAAGCTCAAAGTTGTTTGCTCCAATGGCAGGGATAGAGATGCTTCTCCCATAGAAATTGGGAGTAGGTGCAGTAAAGTCACCCAGCACCTTCCTTGCATTGTTGGCATTGTTGTTGTTTTCGGCTGCCATGTCTTCTTCTTCTTTGAAGAATTCGGTTAGGTCCTCTACAGAGAGTTGTGCCTTAGCTTCTCTTAGCTTTCGCTTCAAGGTCCTTTCAGGTTCAGGGTCAGCTTCAACAAGAATGCCTTTGTCTTTGTTCCTGCTCATATGAAAGAGAAGAGAACAAGAAAATGTGGAATCCTCTATGTCACAGTATAGAGATTCCTTGAGGTGTCAGAGGAAAAGAAAAATAGAAGAAAGAAGAAGGAGAATTCGAACTTGATCAGATAAGGTTCGAATTGTGCATTAAGAAGGAGTGATACTCCATAAATAGAAGGATGTGAGAAGAGGGGAAGGAAATTTTCGAAAATTAAGTGAAAAAGTTTGAAAACATTTTGAAAAACACTACTTGATTTTCGAAAATAAGAGTGGGAAAGAAATCAAGTGATTTTTGAAAAAGATTTTGAAATTAGAAATTAAAAAGATTTGATTGAAAACTAATTTGAAAAAGATGTGGTTAAGAAGATATGATTGGTTTTAAAGAAATGTGATTGAGAAGATATGATTTGAAAAACATTTTTAAAAAAAAAGATTTGATTTGAAAACAATTTTAAAAGATATGATTTTAAAAATTAATGACTTGCCTAACAAGAAAAGATATGATTCAAACATTAAACCTTTCTCAACAGAAAAGGCAACAAACTTGAGATGTTCAATCAAATCATTAATTGTTAGTAAGTATCTTTGAAAAAGGAAAGAAATTAATTTTGAAAACATTTGATTGAAAAGATATGATTTGAAAAATATTTGATTTTGAAAAACTTTGAAAACTTGAAAAAAAATTGATTTGAAAAACAAAATCTTCCCCCTTGTGCCATCCTGGCGTTAAACGCCCAGAATGGTATCCATTCTGGCGTTTAACGCCCAAAATGCTACCTTCTTGGGCGTTAAACGCCCAACCAAGTACCCTGGCTGGCGTTTAAACGCCAGTCTGTCCTTCTTCACTGGGCGTTTTGAACGCCTAGCTTTTCTGTGTAATTCCTCTGCTGCATGTTCTGAATCTTCAGTTCCCTATACTATTGACTTGAAAATAGAACCAAGATCAAATAAACAAGGCATGCAAGACACCAAACTTAAAATTAAACACTAGACTCAAACAAGAAACATAAAATCTTTTTTTGGTTTTTATGGTTTTGTAATTTTTTTGTGCTTTTTTCGAAAATTATATGGAAATAGAAAATAAAGTTTCAGAATTCTTAATTTGGATTCCAGGAATCATTGCAATGCTAGTCTAAGACTCCGGTCCAGGAATTAGACATGGCTTCACAGCCAGCCAAGCTTTCAAAGAAAGCTTCGGTCCAAAACACTAGACATGGCCAATGGCCAGCCAAGCCTTAGCAGATCATTGCTCCAATAGCAAGATTGATAGAGATCAACAAGCTATTGTGATGATTAGTTGAAACCTCGGTCCAATGAAATTAGACATGGCTTCTCAGCCAGCCAGACTTCAATAGATCATCATGAAACACTAGAATTTATTCTCAAGAACTCTGAAGAAAAATACCTAATCTAAGCAACAAGATGAACCGTCAGTTGTCCATACACAAGAACAATCCCCGGCAACGGCGCCAAAAACTTGGTGCAGGAAATTGTGATCACTGTTTTTTAATACACAAAACAATCCCCGGTAATGGCTCCAAAGACTTGGTGCTCAATACCATGGCATAAACACAACTTCGCACAACTAACCAGCAAGTGCACTGGGTCGTCCAAGTAATAAACCTTACGCGAGTAAGGGTCGATCCCACGGAGATTGTTGGTATGAAGCAAGCTATGGTCACCTTGTAAATCTCAGTCAGGCAGACTCAAATGGGTATAGTGATAAACGAATAAAGCATAAAGATAAAGATAGAGGTACTTATGTATATCATTGGTGAGAGCTTTAGATAAGCGAATGAAGATGCCTTCCCTTCCGTCTCTCTGCTTTCCTACAGCCTTCATCCAATCCTTCTTACTCTTTTCCATGGCAAGCTTATGCAAGGGTTTCACCGTTGTCAGTGGCTACCTCCCATCCTCTCAGTGAAAACGTCGCCTATGCTCTGTCACAGCATGGGTAATCAGCTGTCGGTTCTCGGTCAGGCCGGAATAAAATCCATCGATCCTTTTGCGTCTGTCACTAACGCCCCGCCTGCTAGGAGTTTGAAGCACGTCACAGTCATTCAATCATTGAATCCTACTCAGAATACCACAGACAAGGATAGACCTTCCGGATTCTCTTGAATGCCGCCATCAGTTCTTGCCTATACCACGAAGACTCTGATCTCACGGAATGGCTGGCTCGTTTGTCAGACGAGCACTCGGTTGTCAGGCGATCAACCATGCATCGTGTATCAGGAATCCAAGAGATAAACACTATAGCCTTTGATGCTTGTAGAACAAGAGTGGTTGTCAGTCACTTTGTTCATGAGTGAGAATGATGATGAGTGTCACGGATCATCACATTCATCAAGTTGAAGAACAAGTGATATCTTGGACAAAGAACAAGCGGAATTGAATAGAAGAACAATAGTAATTGCATTAATACTCGAGGTACAGCAGAGCTCCACACCTTAATCTATGGTGTGTAGAAACTCCACCGTTGAAAATACATAAGAACAAGGTCTAGGCATGGCCGAATGGCCAGCCTCCCAAAATGAGTTCAATCATAAAACATGATCAAAAGCTCTCTAATACAATAGTAAAAGGTCCTACTTATAGAAAACTAGTAGCCTCAGGTGTACATAGATGAGTAAATGACATAAAAATCCACTTCCGGGCCCACTTGGTGTGTGCTTGGGCTGAGCAATGAAGCATTTTCGTGTAGAGACTCTTCTTGGAGTTAAACGCTAGCTTTGGTGCCAGTTTGGGCGTTTAACTCCCATTTTGGTGCCAGTTCCGGCGTTTAACGCTGGAATTTCTAAGGGTGACTTTGAACGCCGGTTTGGGCCATCAAATCTTGGGCAAAGTATGAACTATCATATATTGCTGGAAAGCCCAGGATGTCTACTTTCCAACGCCGTTGAGAGCGCGCCAATTGGGCTTCTGTAGCTCCTGAAAATCCACTTCGAGTGCAGGGAGGTCAGAATCCAACAGCATCTGCAGTCCTTTTGAGTCTCTGAATCAGATTTTTGCTCAGATCCCTCAATTTCAGCCAGAAAATACCTGAAATCACAGAAAAACACAAAAACTCATAGTAAAGTCCAGAAAAGTGAATTTTAACTAAAAACTAATAAAAATATAATAAAAACTCAACTAAAACTACCAAAAACATACTAAAAACAATGCCAAAAAGTGTATAAATTATCCGCTCATCACCGTGTCTCCCTCCTCTGCCGTGACAGCCGCTACCACCGCCACCCCCAGCCGCCCCTCTGCCCCAATCTCCTTCATTAGCCTACCAGGTTCCGCATAATGTCACCCTTCTATCCATTCGTAGTTCATTCATATTTTTCTTTTTTTGTTCATATTTAAGCTAGTTAGATATGCATGTTGTAGTGGATTCTAGGTTGTTAGGTAGCCTAGGATGTGGTTAGTGGATTTAGGCCTGATAATTGCGCTGTTCGTGCTTCTTGCTTTATGCTTTTCGCAATTCTGGTGTTTCTGTTCTGTTGCTATTGTTCATATGCTATGATTTCTTGTTTCATGCTGCTTTTTACATTGACCTTTTCATGTTCATACTCCGTATATGTGATTGCAGCTATGTTTAATTTTGGTTCATATGAACTGTTTTGCTGCTGATTATTTACCGGGATAGTCCAATTTTAGCCGGAATGCTGCCCAAATTTCTGTAAAATATTTCCATTCATATCTTGGTTTTGGCATTTTCATCTGTATTTTCATTAGTTTCCCCAAACCAATTTATGAATGCCCGGGCAGCATTCTTATTCTCTTTGATCTCCTGGCTCATAAATTGCTTTTTTGATGTTTGATTCCAATTTTTGCTATTTCTATATCTATCTGAATCTTCATCACCTTGTTTTCCTTGTTTGGTTATGAGTTACCTGTAGCTTCTAATTATGAATTACATTT
Organism: Arachis stenosperma; assembly: GCF_014773155.1. NCBI lineage: Eukaryota > Viridiplantae > Streptophyta > Magnoliopsida > Fabales > Fabaceae > Arachis > Arachis stenosperma. The sequence goes on along the minus strand of NC_080385.1, from coordinate 128,416,744 downwards.
TGGATTGTGAATTCTCCTTTCGAACTTTTAACTCCTATACAATCCTTAATGACCTTTTACTTAACTCATTTTCCTCATTCTAATTCTCCTTTGCCACTTTGTGTTTCTTTTGACTAATTGCCTATTTGTTTTCCTATTTTTATTATATCCTGGTTTTCTATTTTTTTTTCAGGATGTCAGACTCCCAGAGAAAGGGAAAAGGAAAGGCTACCACTGGCAAACGTAAGAGAGGAGATTCTTCTATGTCTATCATAGATCTTCTGCATGATGCCTCCTGGCGGGAAAAACACTTTACCGCCCAGGAGAAGGCTGACCAGCTGCTCCCTGCTATTGACCCCATAAAATTTGCAAACCGATACTGTGAGCTGAAGTATCCGGTGTTTGCAACCTCCAGGAACCTATACCTGGAGAGAACTCTAAAGATCCCAGGAGAACTCCAGCAATATACCTCTGATCAGATCAAAGAAAGAGGCTGGTTCTTCCTGGAGAGGAACCTTACAGAGGTCAATGCATCTTGGGTAAGGGAATTTTACTGCAATTACTTCAAAACTTCCCTAGATGTAGTGAACCTAAGAGGGAAGCAGAAACTGGTCACTGAAGAAGCAATTGAGGACATTCTGCAGCTCCCACCCAAGTCCGATCAGCCTGATGGTTACAAAAAGACTGAGGAGGACATGCGTTTCTTGAGGTTTGATTGGGATGCTGTCAAGGCAAGGATAGCCCTTGACCCGACTGTTCCGTGGGAAATGGGTCAGGATACTACCATGCCTAAGGGAATCAAGCGGATTTACTTAAATGATGAGGCTCGGCTATGGCACCAGATCTTGAGCAACTACGTTATGCTGAGTACCCATGAGACAGAGATACCGGGTGCTATGATCACCCTCCTATGGTGTGTGATGGAGGGTAAGGACCTGTACTTGCCACGATTTATCCGGCATTATATGGCCAGGGTCCACGTCGGCAGCACTCTCCCTTTTCCCTATTTGGTGACACAGCTGGGCCGTCGAGCTGACGTGCCATGGGAGGATGCTGATGAGAGACCATCGCCTGCGAACTGTAGGAAGATCATTCCTCACAGTAGGAACTTCCTAGCTTTGGGCTATAGACCACCACCCTTCACTGCTACTGATGAGACAGCCCCACTGTCCGCCGGACCCTTTTCCTCCACAGCTACCCCTGCTACCACCACTACACCTCCACCTGCCTCAAAGCCAGTGTACCACCTCATGCATCGCTTGTTCTGACAGCTAGATCAGATGGAGCGCCGTAACCGACGTCGGTATGAGAGATCGGAGCGTCGCAACAAGCGACGCTATGAGCATCTGAAGCTGATGATCCGATAGGGCAGTGACATCCCCTCCGACCCTGACACACCATCAGAGCCATCAGAGGAGGAGGTGGATGAGCACGAGAGGAGACTCATTCCCAGGAGGAGACCCATCCGCAGGCAGGCACAGAGCAGGCTGCTCCCCAGGCAGAGGTTCCACATCAGATTGAGGCTGCAGATCCTGCGATCCCGATCTAGTCAGCACCTCCTCTACAGCAGCCAGATCCTCAGCCCACCACCACCGAGACTCCAGCTACTATTCCTACCAGTGATGACACCCCTTCACACCCGGCTTGACTGAGCATCAGGGACGATGCTCCATTTTAAGTATGGGGAGGTCGCCATCTCTGGCGTATTATCTTGGTGAACCACTACAGACTCTTTTCTTTTATTTTGGATATTTTTCTGTATTTTTCTTTTCTATTGTTATTTTCTGAGTACTTATACATTGCTACTTTCATGTATTTTTACTCTATTTCTGCATTTTGCACTTTAGTTCATATTTTAGCCATTTAGTTTAGTTTGCAGTTCTAACTTATTAGCTATAAAGTAGGTGGATTAATTAGTATAGTTTACCCTTTTGGCATATAATAGTTTAATTTGATCAAAATAAAAGGAGTAGACTAGGAAATTTAAACAAGATCAACACAATCCACACACTTTGTATATAAAGTATTACATCATGTAGTTAAGTTCACAACATTTCATCAAGGAAGAACACCAAAACTTTAGCCATCTAATATATTTTACATTGAGAATAATGGGAAATTTTTACTAAACCTGCATAACATATATGAATGATATATGATTTATGAGTCTGAGAACATACAGCCTGTGAGTTTTGAGCTTAATTGTATGGTTACATTTAAACCATAATATCTTATTCCTGTGTATTCCATCCTTCCTTTTTATTCTGGTGTTCTTTGTTTTGTTTTAATCTATATGTCTGATTATAGAATATAGATACATACCAAGAGAGTGATTGAGGCCTTGTTTGATTTTAACTCACTTATCCCAAATAAAGCCTACCTTTTATGCCATCCTTGTTAGCTCCCTTGAGCCTTTTTAATCCCCTCTTGTTCTATAACCACATTACCAGCCTTAAGCAGAAAAAACAAATTAAAAATCCCAAGTTGAATCCTTGGTTAGCTTAAGATAGAAATTGTGTAATCAATTAAGTGTGGAGAAACTTTATGGGAACATGGATGATAGAAACAAAGGTAGAAAAGTTGAAAAGAATAAAAAAAAAGAAATATATTGGGAAGCATGCTCATGTGAAATTAAAATAATTAATTACCATGTGCATTAAAAAAAAATTATTTTCAATAAAGGGGATACAAAAGAATTTCCCAAAAATGCAAATTAAAGCAAATGCACGTGGTATAAGAACAAAATATGAGCATGTAACATAAAAAGTGGGAATTATGGGAAAATCGGTAAAGAAGCTTTACTTTAGAAATTATGTATGTTAGGTGAGATCTTAGACTAATTAAGGATTCACTTATTAGCTCACTTAGCCTTATACATATACCCTTACGTTTACCTTGGCCCCATTACAACCTTAATTAAAGACCTCATGATTTTTGGTTTGTCTATATTTTATAATTGTTGATTAGTTAGATGAAAAACAAAGTTATAGAAAGTAAGGATAAAAAGAATAATAGAGTGATTAACCCAATAAACACTGAGTGACTAGAGAGTAAACACAAAATCCAGTGAGGGTTCACTAACTCATTAACATATATCTCTACTTAAATTACTAATTGTCTTGCAAGTTTATAAAATGTTTTTCTCTCCCATCTCAATTGTAAAAGTGCTTTATCATTATCTAAGGTTGGCTATATATATATGATTCCTTGAGAATGTGAATTGATTTAACTACATGTAAGCTTTATATATGAGTGAATAAAATTAGAATTGCATCATGCATTTAGTTAGTTGCATTTAGATTAGAATTGCATTGCATGGCATTCAACCACTTCACCCTTACTTTTTACCTTGGACATAGCATGAGGACATGCTATTACTTAAGTGTGGGGAGGTTGATAAACCCATATTTTATGATATATTTTGTGCTTAATCTGAGTGATTTATTCAATCCTTCACCCACTTATTCATATTAATTGCATGGTTTTACTTTCCCTTCCTTATTATGTGATGTATGTGAAAAAAACATGTTTCCTATGATTTAGAATTAATTATTTTAATTACCTTTAATTCCATTCGATGCCATGATTAGTGTGTTGAGTAGTTTCAGATCTTCTAAGGCAGGAATGACTTAAAGGATGGAAAAGGGAACATATAAAAATGGAAGGAAAGCATAAAACGGAGTTTTGGAAAAACTGGCATCCACGCGACCGCATGGATGACGCGGCCGTATGCCAAGCGCGAAGAGGCAGCGACGCGGCCGCATGGCTGACGCGACCGCGCGCCTAACGAAGAACACCTATGACGCGGCCGCATGACTGACGCGACCGCGCGACAAGGAAAACTCCAATTGACGCGACCACATGACCCACGCGGACGCGTGACAGAGGCCACGCACCAGAAATTGCAGAAAACGCTCATAGCAGATTCTGAAGCCCTTTTTAGCCCAAATCCAAGTCCAGAAGTCATAGACCAGAGGTTTTGAAGTGGAGGAATGCATCCATTGAGGGAGAGCAAAAAAACATTTTTAGTTACTTTCCATGATTTAGATCTAGTTTTGAGAGAGGTTCTCTCCTCTCTCTCTTTAGGATTAGGATTTAGGATTTAGGACTGCTCTTAGTTTTAGAAGTGACTCTCAATCCCAGGTTCAATGTTCTTTTACTTTATATTTATCTCTTACTCTCAGATACTTTAATGCTTGCTTGTATTAGTTATGTTACCTATTTGGCTTATGCCACATTCATGATGATTTTCTTATTTAATGTTATTTGAGGTATTTCAGTTTAATATTGCCTTCTTTTACTTATGCCATTGATTATTTCCAATCTGAAGATATTTTCATTCTAGTAGAATTAATTTAATCTTCCCTTTTGGTCTTGGTTGAGAAATCAGTAACTCAGGAGTTATCTTAGCTCAATATAATTGATAATTGTTATCTTTGCTAATTGAACTGAACTTCAATAATCCCAACCTTTTCTTAGGAAATAAATAGGATTCGAAGGTCTAACTAATTAGTCCCTTGACTTTCCTTTGCTCTAGCAAAGGTCAACTAAGTGGAATTAAGATTCAACCTTCATTATTATTATTAAGAATAACAAAGTCTGGACTTCTAATTTCTCATATCTTGCCAAAAGTTTGCTTTACAGTATTTATTTATTTTAATTGTCATTTAAATTACTTGTCATACTTCCCCCTTATTTCCAAAACCCCCAATTTTACCTTTTTCATAGCCAATAATAAGAACATACCTCCCTGCAATTCCTTGAGAAGACGACCCGAGGTTTAAATACTCGGTTATCAATTTTAAAGGGGTTTGTTACTTGTGACAACCAAAACTTTTGTACGAAGGGATTTCTGTTAGTTTAGAAGCTATATCTACAATGCGAGTATTTTTATAAAATTCTTTATTAGCAAAAATCCTAACGTCAAATTCTCTAACCCTATAGTGAGAACAAGCGAGGACGACGTTCTCACTCCCCTACAGGTCTTCTCTTTTCCAGGTTATGGACGACGAGGTTCGGAAGAACTTATATCACAACTAGAACATTGCTTAATACAGACAGACTTAAAAACAAATTTAGTCTTTATTACAAACGGATTTTTGGTTACCGACGAAATTACCGATGGATTTTGTCCCTCTGTAAAAGTCTCGTCAAAAATTATTTACCGACGGATTTTTTTCCGTCAAGAAATTACCGACGAATTTTTATCAATTACCGACGGATTTTCCCTAGGTAAATTTCCCCTCCATTTCCCTGAAATGGCGAACTTTTCGACGGATTTTCCATCGGTAATTACAGACAGATTTTTTGACAGATTTTTCGTCGGTAATTACAGATGGATTTTTTGACGGATTTTTCGTCAGTAATTACAGACAAATTTTTCGTCGGTAATTGGCAACAGATTTTTCGACATATTTTTTGTCTGTAATTTGAACCTTGGAAAACATCCGACACTCTAAATACAGATAGAAAATCTGTTTGGTATTTAACATGTTTAGATTATTTCTATTAATGTTACATGTTTATTGTACTTGTTGAATTTTTAAGATAAAATTTTGATTTTTTTTTATGAATTTCAAAGTCATCGTGTACCCAATTACCCGAACCGAACCAATCTATTTTTAATCGGTTTGGTTTGGTTCGGGTACATGTACAAAAAAATACAAATCTGAAACAAACCGAACCAATTATATTTTGATCGGTTCGGTTCTAATTTTACCATGAACCCGAACAAAACCGACCCGTGCTCGCCTCTAAGGGACGGATACATGGGGAGGGGGCAAGTGGAGACCTGGGCCCCCAACTTTTATAAAAAAATAGTAGTATAATGATATTTAAAGTTTTTTAAATCCCTAAACACTACATTCTCTTTCTTCATGTTCCTTGTTCCTTTTGACGCTCGGTATTCTTTTGGAGGCATAGCCACGCCCTCAGTTGACTGTCAAGTATCACAAGTCTTCAATCATATCATTATATCAATTAAAGCAAAGGTACTCACTACTCACTCTACTTTCTACTTCTTTTATATAATTGTATAAAATTGTTAATTAACAAATCATATTCGTTTACTGTTCATACCCTGGGTCAAGCTGTCCGACCCGGGATGTTTAGCGACAAGCCGACCGACCTCTTCAGGTCAGACTATCCGACCTCTTCTCAAAGAGCTCGGCCAAATGCCCGACCTCTTCTCAAAGAGCTCGGCCAACTCGCCAAAGGAGCCCAAAACAGGCCCAAAACAAAGGAACACAGCCCAATCTAAAGGCAGCCAAAGCCCAGAAAGATAAAGGCAGTTCCCTTGAAGATAAGATGACCTCACTTAAAGATAAAATAAAGATAAGATAAGATAACTAACTTATCTTATCCACAGGAGGCCACATCTCACCATTATAAATACACTGGAGCACCCAGGTATAACTCATACTCTGATTCTACTCAATACCTGCTTAATACCCTTGCTAACTTAAGCATCGGAGTCCCTTGCAGGTACCCCCCACCCTCCGGGGACGAAGGATCAGCACCACCACCAAGTCCAACAAGTCGGACACACCAGCTCCGGCCGCTGTACACCTGCCGGACACGTCGGCTCCGACTAACACAGAAGATCTCGTCCGAGATCGACCTACAGTTTCAGGTAACCCTCGGAACATTGGCGCCGTTGCCGGGGAACCTAGAAGTCATCCCACCACCATGGCAGACAACCATGACAACGACCACAATTCAGATCTAGAGGATAGAACGTCGCATAAAAACGCGGACGCCACCCCCAAAAGCACACCCCAAAACGGGGGAGATAAGTAACCTGCAAACACAGAAATCATGGAAGCACTACAAGCTCAACAAAACCGCCTCCAACAACTCGAAAAAGAAGACGAGCATCAACGGGAAGCCAAGAAGGTCCTCCGAAGGGAAACTAGGCGACGCCGAGAGTTAAAAGATAAGCTCTTAAAACTCGAAGTTGATCTCAAAACCGAGACGGCTCGATCCAGTCACGAAGATAGCCCCCACAAAGATCAAGACCCATTCACCAAAGAGATCATGAAAGCTAAAGGTCCCAAAGGACTTCAAAGCTCCCAACATGACTCCGTACGACGGCACATCAGATCCAAGCTATCATCTTAGCAATTTCAGAAGCAGGATGTATCTCACGGAGGCCTCAGATGTAATCTGTTATTCTCCATCCAGAAGGACAAAGCCAAACACGCATCAAGCCTATTAGGGATCAAGCAAGGAGATCGAGAGAGCCTTCGCTACTACATGGAAAAATTCAACAAAACATGTCTGGACATACAAAGTCTGCCAACAGAAGCAGCCATCAGGGGTCTCATCAATGGTCTACGAGAAGGACCTTTTAGCCACTCAATATCCAAGAAGCACCCAAACAACTCGGAACGAGGTACATGAACGGACAGAGAAGTACATCAACATGGAGGAAAACTCTCGACTAGGAGAGATCTCGAAAACCGAACATTCCTACTCCTCTCGGGATAAGGATACAGAGTCCAAGAAAAAAGAAAATCAACATGGAGAGAAGCCTAGAAAATACCACAATTACACCCCCTTCGGGTGTCTGTTGTGGATATCTACAGAGAAATATGCGACACTGAGAAGATCCCATCAACTCGCCCAATCAAAAACAAAAGAGGTCGGACGCGTTGAAGGTCCACCTCACACCAAAGAGGTCGGACGCGTTGAAGGTCCACCTCACACCAAAGAGGTCAGACAAAGTTGAAGGTCCACCTCACACCAAAGTGGTCGGACAAGTTGAAAGTCCACCTCACACCAAAGAGGTCAGACGAGTTGAAGGTCCACCTCACACCAAAGAGGTCGGACGAGTTGAAGGTCCACCTCACACCAAAGAGGGCGGGCAAATTTGAAGGTCCACCTCACACCAAAGAGGTCGGACGTGTTGAAGGTCCACCTCACACCAAAGAGGTCGGACGAGTTGAAGGTCCACCTCACACCAAAGAGGTCGGACAAGTTGAAGGTCAACCTCACACCAAAGAGGTTGGACAAGTTGAACGTCTCACACCAAAGAGTTCGAACGAGTTGAACGTTCACCTCACACCCTTGAGAGACATGTTCATGGAAGATTCGCAGAAGGAAGGATCTCTAAATCATCTCACAAAGGACACCTCAAAGAGGTATATTAAGGAAGGGAGAGAGGTTTGAATAGGACAACGGGGTGCAAACAAGCCTTCCGAGATTTCAAAAGTTCTTGGGGTAACCACCCATTCTTCCCCAACCAAGGGAAAGTGAAAAGCTCATATTATACCTCGTAGTGGGAAGTCGGGCAATAGCCTCATCACTAGTTAAAGAAGACAAAAATGGACAACAACCCATCTACTTCATCATCAAGGCTCAACAAAGGGGCCGAACTATACTATCAAAAGATAGAAAAGTTCGCCTACGCCCTCATACTCACCTCTCGATGACTCCACCCATACTTTCAAGCTCACACTATCAGAGTTTGGACCAACCAGCCCATCGAAGGCATCCTACAAGAAAACAGACTTAGCAGGAAGAATTCTACAGTGGGCAGTCAAAATCGATCTTCGATATAAAGCTCAGACAGCCATCAAATCATAGTACTTGGCCGACTTCATTACAGAGTACACTGACCCCCCGGGAACTCCTACAAAATGGAAACTCTACATGGATGACTCTTCAAACAAAATCGGGAGTGGTGCAGGTGTAATTATAGAAAAGTGATCAGGGAAGCCAAATCAAGCCAAATGACCAAGCTGAATACGAGGCACTGCTAGCTGGTTTAAGGCTAGCTAAGAAGGTAGGAGCTTACCATGTCCAATGACTCACAAGTAGTCACCTCACAAATAGAAGGGAACAACCAAGCTGAGGATCCCACCACAAAAAATACCTCGGACAATTCAGGGGACCCTGGACAAAAATAGAAAACAGCTCGGACATTTCGGGGAATATGAAGTCTGACACATACCTCGGGAGCAGAATGCCCGAGCTGATGCATTTTCAAAACTAGCCAACACCAAACCAGGGGGAAATAACAGAAGCCTCATCCAGGCTACATCACAAGACCACAACAAGTCAATCTCAGGGATGTACTCAGGGTCAGCCACAGTAACACGCATTAAAAAACTATGGAATCCAGCCAATTAGACATGCCGTCTGGGATCTTAGTATACATCTCAAAGACATAGGTCAACTATGGGGTTACTACCAAACAACTCGGGCAACAACTCGAACAATAACAGCAAAATATCAGGTGTCAGATACAACAGTAAAAGGGAAACCCCAGGACTCACACGAAGTTCCAGGGGCACCCTTTGGAGGCAACAACGGAGCAAAAACCCAAATACAAAGTCAAAGCTTTACATCAAAAAGCATGCCAACTTCCACATTGCCCCACCAGAGGAGCTCATCAGTGTAACATCACCTTGGCCGTTCGCAAAGAGGGGACTCGACCTCCTCAGACTATTTCCCCAAGGATTGGGATAAGTCAAGTTCCTCATTGTAGGGGTGTTCATAAAATGGATTGAGGCAGAGCCCCTAGCTAATGCCACTGCTCAAAGAAGTCAGAAATTCTTGTATAGAAATATTATTACAAGCACCAATTCACATCCGTAGAATACCCACAAGCCAATGGACAAGCAGAAGCTGCCAATAAAGTCATACTAGCTAGGTTAAAACAGAGACTACAGAACACAAAGGGAGCTTGGGCTGAAGAGCTCCCACAAGTCCTATGGGCATATCGGACAACTCCACACTTCACCACCAGGGAATCACCCTTCCGATTGATTTACGGAATGGAGGCAATGATCCCAGTAGAGATCAAAGAAGGATTCCCCAGAATGATCTTCTACAATAAAGAGGTCAACTCCCAAATCTAAAGGAAAGAACTCGACCTACTTCCAAGAGTCCGAGAGAGAGCTCCGATCAAGGAAGAGGCGTTAAAACGTCGAATGGCCTCAAGATACAATCAGAAGGTAGTACAGCGAAGCTTTGCCAACAACAACCTCATCCTAATCCGAAATGATATCGGAACAACTCGACCTGGAGAAGGAAAGCTAGCAGCCAACTGGAAAGGACCATACCAAGTTATTCAGAAGAATTGGGGAAAGGTTGCTACAAACTGTCCGAACTCGAAGGGCAAGAGCTACCAAGGTCATGGCATGCCTGCAATCTAAAAAGGGCGCCAGGCCGAGATCCAAAAAGATTGCCCGACCTAGAAAGGTAAGTACTAACATGTACACACTCTTATCTTTATATTATTGTTTAAAAGATTGCAGATTCCCTAAAAAGTTTCCTACCAAGACGCCCGACTACGGCAGGTGGTGGACGAAATTGTGATCCATGTTCTTTTGTACTTGTATGAAATCATTATTATGGCATCGGTTGTTTTCACAACTCCGTTCAACTAACCAGCAAGTGTACTGGGTCGTCCAAGTAATAAACCTTACGTGAGTAAGGGTCGATCCCACAGAGATTGTTGGTATGAAGCAAGCTATGGTCACCTTGTAAATCTCAGTTAGGCAGATTAAAATTGTTTATGGTTTCGAAAATTATATAAAAAGAAGAAATAATAAAAGGGATAGAATACTTATGCAGATTCATTGGTGGGAATTTCAGATAAGCGAATGGAGAGACTGTATGGCTCAAGGACTCCTACTTTCCTACTACTTCAACTCAATCCTTCTTACTCCTTTCCATGGCAAGCTGTGTATAGGGGTTCACCGTTCGACGATGGCTACTTTCAATCCTCTCGGGAAAATGGTCCTCTGCGGCTGTCACTCGCATGGCTAATCGTCTGGAGGCATCACCTGGCCGAAGGCTACATCCCATCCTCGCAGTGAAAACTACGCTCACGCGCTCTGTCACAGCACGGCTAAACACTGGTTGGTTCCCGCGCCTACTGGAATAGAATCCCTTGATTCTTTTGCGTCTGTCACTAACGCCCAGCACTTGCGAGTCTGAAGCACGTCACAATCATTCATTACCGGAATCCTACTCGGAATACCACAGACAAGGTTAGACTTTCCGGATTCCCAGGATCCTACTCGGAATACCACAGACAAGGTGAGACTTTCCGGATCCTCATAAATGCCGCCATCTATCTAGCTTATACCACGAAGATTCTGTTGGGGAATCTAAGAGATACACATTCAAGCTCTGTTGCATGTAGAACGGAAGTGGTTGTCAATCACACGCGTTCATAAGTGAGAATGATAATGAGCGTCACATAATCATCACATTCATCATGTTCTTGGGTGCGAATGAATATCTTGGAATAAGAATAAGATAGAATTGAATAAAAGAAAATAGAATTGCATTAATACTTGAGGTACAGCAGAGCTCCACACCCTTAATCTATGGTGTACAGAAACTCCACCGTTGAAAATACATAAGTAAAAGGTTTAGGTATGGCCGAATGGCCAGCCCCCATGATCTGAGAACTAATCGTCCCAAGATGTCTAATGCACTAGTAAAAAGTCCTATTTATAATAAACTAGCTACTAGGGTTTACATGAGTAAGTAATTGATGCATAAATCCACTTTCGGGGCCCACTTGGTGTATGTTTGGGCTAAGCTTGGTCTATCCACGAGCTGAGGCTTTTATTGGAGTTGAACTCCAAGTTATAACGTGTTTTGGGCGTTCAACTCCGGATCATGACGTGTTTCTGGCGTTTAACTCCAGACAGCAGCATGTACTTGGCGTTCAACGCCAAGTTACGTTGTCAATTTCCGAATAAAGTATGGGCTATTATATATTGATGGAAAGCTCTGGATGTCTACTTTCTAACGCCGTTGAGAGCGCGCCAATTGGAGTTCTATAGCTCCAGAAAATCCATTTCGAGTGCAGGGAGGTCAGATTCCAACAGCATCAGCAGTCCTTTTGTCAGCCTTTTTCAGAGTTTTGCTCAAGTCCCTCAATTTCAGCCAGAAATTACCTGAAATCACAGAAAAACACACAAACTCATAGTAAAGTCCAGAAATGTGAATTTAACATAAAAACTAATGAAAACATCCCTAAAAGTAGCTTAAACTTACTAAAAACTACCTAAAAACAATGCCAAAAAGCGTATAAATTATCCGCTCATCACAACACCAAACTTAAATTGTTGCTTGTCCCCAAGCAACTGAAAATTAATTAGGATAAAAAGAAGAGAATATACTATAAATTTCAAAATATCAATGAATATTAATTCTAATTAGATGAGCGGGACTTGTACCTTTTTGCTTCTGAACAGTTTTGGCATCTCACTTTTTCCTTTGAAGTTTAGAATGGTTGGCTTCTCTAGGAACTTAGAATTTCGGATAGTGTTATTGACTTTCCTAGTTAAGCATGTTGATTCTTGAACACAGCTACTTATGAGTCTTGGCCGTGGCCCTAAGCATTTTGTTTTCCAGTATTACCACCGGATACACAAATGCCACAGACACATGACTGGGTGAACCTTTTCAGATTGTGACTCAGCTTTGCTAGAGTCCCCAGTTAGAGGTGTCCAGAGCTCTTAAGCACACTCTTTTGCTTTGGATCACGACTTTAACCACTCAGTCTCAAGCTTTCCACTTGGACCTTCATGACACAAGCACATGGTTAGGGACAGCTTGATTTAGCCGCTTAGGCCTGGATTTAATTTCCTTGGGCCCTCCTATCCATTGATGCTCAAAGCCTTGGATCCTTTTTATCCTTGCCTTTTGGTTTTAAGGGCTATTGGCTTTTTCTACTGCTCCTTCTTTTTTTTTCCCGCAAGCTTTCTTTTTTTTTTTCTTTCTTATTGCTTTTTCTTGCTTCAAGAATCAATTTCATGATTTTTCAGATTATCAATAACATTTCTCTTTGTTCATCATTCTTTCAAGAGCCAACAGTTTTAACATTCATAAACAACAAGATCAAAAGACATATGCACTGTTCAAGCATTCATTCAGAAAACAAAAGTATTGTCACCACATCAATATAATTAAACTAAATTCAAGGATAATTTCAAAATTCATGTACTTCTTGTTCTTTTGAATTAAAACATTTTTCATTTAAGAGAGGTGAAGGATTAATGGATTTTATTCATAGCTTTAAGGCATGGTTACATACTAATGATCATGAAGTAAAGACACAGAACATAGATAAACACAACATTAAAAACCGAAAAGCAGAAAGAAATAAGAACAAGGAATGAATCCACCTGAGTGAGGGTGGCGCCTTCTTGAAGGTCCAATGGTGCTCTTTGAGCTCATCTATGTCTCTTCCTTGCTTCTGTTGAATGATTCCTAGTAATTTTGGTGTTCCTACCCTTAGTTGCTTCCAATATTTGTGTGGAGGACAATTTATCCCCTGAGGTATCTCAGGGATCTCTTGATTTGCAGTCACATGTTCTACCACTGAGCTATGACGGCTTATATGAGTCTTTCCATCTCCCAAGACTCAGAGGTGGAAGCTTTTGTCTTCCCTTTGAGGTTTCTCTGGCCTTTAGGTGCCATTAATGGTAATGGAAAAGCAAAAAAGCTATGCTTTACCACACCAAACTTAAAATATTGCTCGCCCTCGAGCAAGAGAAGAAAGAAGAGAGGAAGAAGAAGAAGAAGAAAATAGAGGTGAGTGAGGGGAGATGGATTCGGCTATATGGGTGGGATTGGGTGGGAAAGAGAAGTTGAATTGTAAAGGTAGGTGGGGTGTATGGGGAAGAGTGGATAGATGTAGGTGGTGAATGAAAAACAGAAGGGATGACCATGAATGGAGAGATAGAGGGCGAGGTAGGTGGGGATCCTGTGAGGTCTACAGATCCTGAGGTGTCAAGAAATTCCATCCCTGCACCAAATAGGCATGTAAAATGCCTTTGTGCACCATTCTGGCGTTCAAACGCCCATTGGTGCATGTTCTGAGCGTTCAACGCCCAAATGTAACATGTTTCTGGCGTTGAACGCCAGTTACATGCTTGTTACTAGCGTTCAGCGCCAGTTTTTCCTCTCTGGGCACATTCCTGGCGTTCAGCGCCAGAATGTTGCTTGTTTCTGGCGTTCAGCGCCAGAATGATGCTCTGTTCTGGCATTGAACGCCGGCCAGATGCATCTTGCTGGCGTTGAACGCCAGTCTGTGCTTCCTCCAGGGTGCAATTTTTTTTTCTGCTGTTTTTGACTCTGTTTTTAATTTTTATGATTTTTTTTGTGACTCCTCATGATCATGTACCTAATAAAACACAAAATAACAATAAAATAGAATAAAATAAAAATTAGATAAGTAAAATTGGGTTGCCTCCCAACAAGCGCTTCTTTAATGTCAATAGCTTGACAGTGGCTCTCATGGAGCCACAAGGTGATCAAGTCAATGTTGTATAGTCCCAACACCAAACTTAGAGTTTGGATATGGGATCTTAACACCAAACTTAGAGTTTGGTTGTGGTCCTCACAACACGAAACTTAGAGTTTGACTGTGTGGGCTCTTCTTGACTCTGAACTGAGAGAAGCTCTTCATGCTTACTCTCTTCTGTCACAGAGGGATGGCCATGTGCCTTAAACACAAGGTAGTCCCCATTCAATTGAAGGACTAGTTCACCTCTGTTGACATCTATCACAGCTCCTGCTGTGGCTAGGAAAGGTCTTCCAAGTATGATGCAATCATCCTTTTCCTTCCTAGTGTCTAAGATTATGAAATCAGCAGGGATGTAAAGGCCTTCAACCTTTACTAGCACGTCCTTTACTAACCCATAAGCTTGTCTCAATGACTTGTCTGCCAGTTGTAATGAGAACAAGGCAGGTTGTACCTCAATGATCCCCAGCTTCTCCATTACAGAGAGTGGCATAAGATTTATCCCTGACCCCAGATCACACAGAGCTTTTGCAAAGGTCATGGTGCCTATGGTACAAGGTATCAAGAACTTGCCAGGATCTTGTTTCTTTTGAGGTAGAATTTTCTGAATCCAAGTATCCAGTTCATTAATGAGCAGGGGAGGTTCACTTTTCCAAGTCCCATTACCAAATAACTTGGCATTCAGTTTCATGATAGCTCCTAAATATTGAGCAACTTGCTCTCCAGTCACATCTTCATCCTTTTCAGAGGAAGAATAGTCTTCAGAGCTCATGAATGGCAGAAGGAGATTTAATGGAATCTCTATGGTCTCTATATGAGCCTCAGATTCCTTTGGATCCTTAATAGGAAACTCCTTCTTGCATGAGGGACGTCCCAGGAGGTCTTTCTCTCTAGGATTTTCGTCCTCCTCCTCCCTTGTGCATTCGGCCATATTGACTATGTCAATGGCTTTGCACTCTCCTTTTGGATTCTCTTCTGTATTGCTTGGGAGAATACTGGGAGGAGTTTCAATGACTTTCTTACTCAGCTGGCCCACTTGTGCCTCCAGATTTCTGATGGAGGATCTTGTTTCACTCATGAAACTGAAAGTGGCTTTTGACAGATCAGAGACTACATTGGCTAAATTAGAAGTGTTTTGTTCAGAATTCTCTGTCTGTTGCTGAGAAGATGATGGATATGGCTTGCTATTGCCCAGCCTATTGCGTCCACCATTGTTAAAACCTTGTTAAGGTTTTTGTTGATCCTTCCATGAGAAATTTGGATGATTTCTCCATGATGAGTTATAGGTATTTCCATAAAGTTCACCCATGTAATTAACCTCTGCCATGGCAGGGTTCTCAGGATCATAAGCTTCTTCAGAAGCTGCCTCTCTAGTACTGTTGGATGCATGTTGCCATCCATTCAGATTTTGAGAGATCATGTTGACCTGTTGAGTCAACACTTTGTTCTGTGCCAATATGGCATTCAGAGTATCAATTTCAAGAACTCCTTTCTTCTGAGGTATCCCATTGTTCACGGAATTCCTCTCAGAAGTGTACATGAACTGGTTATTTGCAACCATGTCAATGAGTTCTTGAGCCTCTTCAGGTGTTTTCTTTAGATGAATGGATCCACCTGCAGAATGGTCCAATGACATTTTCAAAAATTCAGAGAGACCATAATAGAATATATCTAATATGGTCCATCCTGAGAACATGTCAGATGGACATCTTTTGGTCAGCTGCTTGTATCTTTCTCAAGCTTCATAGAGGGATTCACCATCTTTTTGTTTGAAGGTTTGAACATCCACTCTCAGCTTGCTTAGCTTTTGAGGAGGAAAGAATTTATCCAAGAAGGCAGTGACCAGCTTATCCCATGAGTCCAGGCTATCCTTGGGTTGTGAATCCAACCATATTCTAGCTCTGTCTCTTACAGCAAAAGGGAAAAGCATGAGTCTGTAGACTTCAGGATCAACTCCATTCGTCTTTACAGTCTCACAGATCTGCAAGAACTCAGTTAAAAACTGATAAGGATCTTCAGATGGAAGTCCATAAAACTTGCAGTTTTGTTGCATTAAGGCAACTAGTTGAGGTTTCAGCTCAAAGTTATTGGCTCCAATGGCAGGAATGGAGATGCTTCTTCCATCAAATTTGGACGTTGGCTTTGTAAAGTCACCAAGCATTCTCCTTGCATTATTATTATTTTCGGCTGCCATCTCCTTCTCTTGTTCTAATGTTTCTGAAAGGTTACCTTTAGAATAATGTAATTTAACTTCTCTTAATTTCCTCTTCAAAGTCCTTTCAGGTTCTGGATCTATTTCAACAAGAGTGCCTTTATCCCTGTTCCTGCTCATATGAAAGAGAAGAAAACAAGAAAAGAAAGAGGAATCCTCTATGTCACAGTATAGAGATTCCTTTATGTTAGTAGAAGAAGAAAGGGGTGGAAGAATGAAGAAGGAGATTCGGATTTTTTGGATAAAGAGAGGTGAAGAGAAGTGTTAGTAATTAAATAATTAAATAGAAGAAGAAAAGAGGAGGGAAATTTCGAAAAAAATTTAAAAAGAGGTTAGTAATTTTCGAAAATTAGAAGTAAAATGTAATTAAAATTTAAAACATGAAACAATTAATTAATTAAAAAGAACTTTTGAAAAAGGGGTGAGATATTTTCGAAAATTAGAGAGGGAAAAGTAGTTAGGTGGTTTTGAAAAAGATAAGAAACAAACAAAAAGTTAGTTAGTTGATTGAAAAAGATTTGAAATCAAATTTGAAAAAGATAAAAAGATAATAAGTTAGATAAGATTTTTTTTAAATCAAATTTTGAAAAAGATAAAATTTTTGAAAAAGATAAAATAAAAGATAAAAAGATTTAATTCAAAAATTTTAAAATTATTTACTTCACTAACAAGAAACTACAGGATAAGATTCTAGAGCTTAAAGATTGAACCCTTCTTAACAAGAAAGTAACAAACTTCAAATTTTTGAACCAATCACATTAATTATTAGTGAATTTTCGAAAATATGATGTAAAGATAAGGAAAAGATTTTGAAAATAATTTGAAAAATGTTTTTGAAATTTTCGAAAAATAGAAAAAATGAAAAAGATATGATTTTTGAAAAAGATTTTAAAAAGATAAGATTTTTAAAATTGAAATTTTGACTTGACTTGTAAGAAACAACTAATTTTTAAAAATTTTTGACCAAGTCAACCCAAAATTCGAAAATTTGGAGGGAAATAAGGAAAAGATATTTTTTTATTTTTGAATTTTTAATTATGAGAGAGAAAAACAACAAAAATACTCAATGCATGAAATTTTTAGATCAAAACCATGAATGCATGCAAGAATGCTATGAATGTCAAGATGAACACCAAGAACACTTTGAAGATCATGATGAACATCAAGAACATAATTTTGAAAAATTTTTGATGCAAAGAAAACATGCAAGACACCAAACTTAGAAATCTTTAATGCATGGACTCTAACAAACAAAAAATGCATATGAAAAACAACAAACAACACAAAACAAGAAATCATCAAGATCAAACAAGAAGACTTGTCAAGAACAACTTGAAGATCATGAAGAACACTATGAATACATGGATTTTTCGAAAAAATGCAAGAAAATTTTAAAAGCATGCAATTGACACCAAACTTAAAATTTGACTCAAGACTTAAACAAGAAACACAAAATATTTTTGATTTTTATGATTTTCTAATTTTTTTTTTTGGATTTTTATTAATTTTTTTTTCGAAAATAGAGTTTGGAAAAACGAAAAATAAAAGAAAAATTTTGAAAAAGATTTTTGAAAAGAAAATTACCTAATTTGAGCAACAAGATGAACCGTCAGTTGTCCATACTCGAACAATCCCCGGCAACGGCGCCAAAAACTTGGTGGACGAAATTGTGATCCATGTTCTTTTGTACTTGTATGAAATCATTATTATGGCATCGGTTGTTTTCACAACTCCGTTCAACTAACCAGCAAGTGTACTGGGTCGTCCAAGTAATAAACCTTACGTGAGTAAGGGTCGATCCCACAGAGATTGTTGGTATGAAGCAAGCTATGGTCACCTTGTAAATCTCAGTTAGGCAGATTAAAATTGTTTATGGTTTCGAAAATTATATAAAAAGAAGAAATAATAAAAGGGATAGAATACTTATGCAGATTCATTGGTGGGAATTTCAGATAAGCGAATGGAGAGACTGTATGGCTCAAGGACGCCTACTTTCCTACTGCTTCAACTCAATCCTTCTTACTCCTTTCCATGGCAAGCTGTGTATAGGGGTTCACCGTTTGACGATGGCTACTTTCAATCCTCTCGGGAAAATGGTCCTCTGCGGCTGTCACTCGCATGGCTAATCGTCTGGAGGCATCACCTGGCTGAAGGCTACATCCCATCCTCGCAGTGAAAACTACGCTCACGCGCTCTGTCACAGCACGGCTAATCACTGGTTGGTTCCCGCGCCTACTGGAATAGAATCCCTTGATTCTTTTGCGTCTGTCACTAACGCCCAGCACTTGCGAGTTTGAAGCACGTCACAGTCATTCATTACCAGAATCCTACTCGGAATACCACAGACAAGGTTAGACTTTCCGGATTCCCAGGATCCTACTCGGAATACCACAGACAAGGTGAGACTTTTCGGATCCTCATAAATGCCGCCATCTATCTAGCTTATACCACGAAGATTCTGTTGGGGAATCTAAGAGATACACATTCAAGCTCTGTTGCATGTAGAACGGAAGTGGTTGTCAATCACACGCGTTCATAAGTGAGAATGATAATGAACGTCACATAATCATCACATTCATCATGTTCTTGGGTACGAATGAATATCTTGGAATAAGAATAAGTTAGAATTGAATAAAAGAAAATAGAATTGCATTAATACTTGAGGTACAGCAGAGCTCCACACCCTTAATCTATGGTGTGCAGAAACTCCACCGTTGAAAATACATAAGTAAAAGGTTTAGGCATGGCTGAATGGCCAGCCCCCATGATCTGAGAACTAATCGTCCCAAGATGTCTAATGCACTAGTAAAAAGTCCTATTTATAATAAACTAGCTACTAGGGTTTACATGAGTAAATAATTGATGCATAAATCCACTTTCGGGGCCCACTTGGTGTATGTTTGGGCTAAGCTTGGTCTATCCACGAGCTGAGGCTTTTATTGGAGTTGAACTCCAAGTTATAACGTGTTTTGGGCGTTCAACTCCGGATCATGACGTGTTTCTGGCGTTTAACTCCAGACAGCAGCATGTACTTGGCGTTCAACGCCAAGTTACGTTGTCAATTTCCGAATAAAGTATGGGCTATTATATATTGCTGGAAAGCTCTGGATGTCTACTTTCTAACGCCGTTGAGAGCGCGCCAATTGGAGTTCTATAGCTCCAGAAAATCCATTTCGAGTGCAGGGAGGTCAGATTCCAACAGCATCAGCAGTCCTTTTGTCAGCCTTTTTCAGAGTTTTGCTCAAGTCCCTCAATTTCAGCCAGAAATTACCTGAAATCACAGAAAAATACACAAACTCATAGTAAAGTCCAGAAATGTGAATTTAACATAAAAACTAATGAAAACATCCCTAAAAGTAGCTTAAACTTACTAAAAACTACCTAAAAACAATGCCAAAAAGCGTATAAATTATCCGCTCATCAGCAGGTCGGCAAGGTGAAACACCAAAATCACAGCCCGATCACGACAAAGTCGGCAAGATGAAAACCAAACTCATATTACAAAGCGACAAGTCGGCAAGGTGAAAACCAACTTCACCGTCCGACCACGATGAAAACTGAATTCATCATTTGATTTCGACAAAGTGAAAACAAAATTCACTGCAATACCAAGACGCATTAATCTGAAACGCAAATTTCACTGCCGGATCACGACAAGGTCGGCGGGGTGAAAACCAATTTCACCGCCCGATCATGATAAAAGTCGGGAAAGATGAAACCAGAATTCATCGCCCGATTTCGACAAGGTCGGCAAAAAAGTGAAAGCAGAGTTCATCGCCCGATTATAAAGCAACAGATCGGCAGAAAGTGAAAAACAATTTCACTGCACGATCACGATAAAAGACAACCGTCTGATAAAGGTGAAAACGCGATTCACCCAAAGGACGATCTAGAGATGACAACCACTTTCTACAAATCGGCAAAGATGAACACAGAATAATGTAAGAAGTTATCGAAAGTGATATAAAAAAGAACCTGACGAGGTCTTACGGATCGCTAAAATAATAACTTAAGGACTGGTCGAACGTTAAGAAGTCAAACCAAGTCAACCCAAGTTATAAGTAAACCCTGGAAAGAGGTCTGGCCAACCCTATTAAAGAGGATTACTTTAACTTAGAAGGGCACGACATAACAAGGTCAACCCAAAATGAAAAGTTATACAAGTAATCCCTGAAAGAGATCTGACAAAGATCCAAGAAAGAGGATTACGCTATGACTTAAAGGAGACCGACATAACGAAGTCGGACTCCTACTACAAACAAAGTTATAAAAGTAATCCCTAAAAGAGACCTGATAAAGGTCCAAGAAAGAGGATTACAAAAATAACTTAGAAAGAGATCGACCTAACAAAGTCGGTTTCCTACAAAACAAAGTTATAAAAGTAATCCCTGAAAGAGACCTGACAAAGGTCCAAGAAAGAGGATTACAGACATAACTCAGAAGAGACCGACATGATGAAGTCGGACTCCTACAAAAAGTTACAAAGGTAATCCCTGAAAGAGACTTGAACAAAGTCCAAGAATGAGGATTACCAAGTAACTCAACAGGGCCCGACATGACGAAGTCGGCCCAAAATATAAAGCTACAAAGATAATCCCTAAAAGAGACCTGAACAAGGTCCAAGAAAGAGGATTACCAAGCAACTCGACAGGGTCTGACATGACGAAGTCGGCCCAAACTATAAAGCTACAAAAGTAACCCCTGAAAGAGACCCAAATGAGGTCCAAAAAAGAGGTTTATAGCAACTTGGACCGACAAGAAGAAGTCGGACCAACAAAAGCAACAGCTTGGACCGACAAGAAGAAGTCGGACCAACGAAAGCTACAGCTTGGACCGATACGAAGAAGTCGGACCAACGAAAGCTACAGCTTGGACCGACAAGAAGAAGTCGGACCAACGAAAAACGTGCGCTAAAACGGACATAGCTCTGCCCAAAAAGCCACGGTTCTATGACAAGGCTATCAAAAACTGTTCAGAATGACTAAAAAGTGTTCTACGAAAACACTAAAAAGTCGTCGGACAAATTAGCCCCAAGGACCACCTCGACCAAGCAGAAAATGGACAAAATCAGAAGTGATCAAGAGAGGTCAGACAACAAAGTACTGACACTCTACAAAGATCCACAAAAAGGACAAAGACATCTCACAAACGGCCAGACGAAGGCCAGGAATTCTTTGCTAAAAGGTACGAAGTCTTGAAAAAAGACACTACTTAAAAGGCAAAAGCACAAATCAAAACGGCGCTAAAAAGTCATCCAAACAAACTATAAAAAAGTTCCCCATCGGAACACTACCTAAAAAGTTGTTGGATTATGACTAAAAAGCCCGAGCAGTGAAGACAAACAAGTCAGAAGAAGGCTGAAAAGTCCCCTCAACAAACTAAAAGGGGCAATTCCAGACTCGCACAAGGAGAAACTACTCAAAGATCGACCAAAGTTAGGATGCTTGAGCACGACTTCTCCAAAGAGATCGAAGCTCTGAAAGCACAATCTCGAGGAAAGCTCCAAACTCAAGCAGGGGCAAAGTCATACAGGTCGACGTCAGCTAAAGAAAAGGCGCAAGTACGACTTCAAAAAAGAATAAGCCAAAAGGTTGAGAAACAACTTAAGGCTCAAATGCGCTTAGCCAAAAAGGATACAACTCCACTCAAAGAAGGCACAATCTCAAACAGGGTTACGAATATCATCCAAGACTAAAAAAAAAGGTTCTATATAAAGAACACTAAAAAGTCATGGGACAAGTCATTAAAAGCTCGGATATCAAGCCGCAAGGATAACTTTGCCAAAGCAGAAGGTTGTCAACACAAAACTTAAAGCAAGGCGTGATCCAGAAGGCAAGGGTAGAAAACCCACACTACCACTCAAAAGAGGTTGGACTATGAAGTACCAAACCTCTAGAAAATCTGCAAAGATTGCGAAGCAATCCAGACAGATGCTTGAGCACGACTTCCAAAGAGATCGAAGCTCTGAAAAGCACGATCTCACGGAAAGATCGAACTCAAGCAGGGGCACTGTTCATACCCTGGGTCAAGCTGTCCGACCCGGGATGTTTAGCGACAAGCCGACCGACCTCTTCAGGTCAGACTATCCGACCTCTTCTCAAAGAGCTCGGCCAAATGCCCGACCTCTTCTCAAAAAGCTACGCCAACTCGCCAAAGGAGCCCAAAAGAAGCCCAAAACGAAGGAACACAACCCAATCTAAAGGCAGCCAAAGCCCAGAAAGATAAAGGCAGTTCCCTTGAAGATAAGATGACCTCACTTAAAGATAAGATAAAGATAAGATAAGATAACTAACTTATCTTATCCACAGGAGGCCACATCTCACCATTATAAATACACTGGAGCACCCAGGTATAACTCATACTCTCATTCTACTCAATACCTGCTTAATACCCTTGCTAACTTAAGCATCGGAGTCCCTTGCAGGTACCCCCCACCCTCCGGGGACGAAGGATCAGCACCACCACCAAGTCCAACAAGTCGGACACACCAGCTCCGGCCGCTGTACACCTGCCGTACACGTCGGCTCCGACTAACATAGAAGATCTCGTCCGAGATCGACCTACAGTTTCAGGTAACCCTCGGAACATTTACTATAAAATAATACAATTTTATGTTTTTTATGCTCACATAAATAAATGGCTTATCCATCTTTAGTATTTATTCTCTCTCTTTTTTTATTTCTTTTTTTTAGTGAAATTGATAGTGACTTAGTAAAAAAATATTGTTATTGATGTTTACTTAATAAAAAATATTTAGACTTTGCTTATTCATGTGAATATATACTTATTTGAATTCTTTTTTTTATCAGGTAAAAAGAAACTAGAACATTTTATGATGAGAAAGCAAAGTAAAATTGATGCAATTTTTAAGAGAAAAAGTTACTAAAAATGTTGGAGTTCAAACAAGTCAACCCTCAAGTTTTATTTCACAAGAAGTTTGATGATTGGATTTCTATATGGTCTAGAATTTCACAATAAATTCTCGTTGCATGTATAGTTTCTAAACCAACAATAATCCTTTCATACAAAAATTTGGTTGTCACAAGTAACAAACCCCTAAAAATATAAACCAAAGTATTCGAACCTCGGGTCATTAAAGTGTTCTTGTTATTGGTTATGAAGTATGTTTGGAGTTTTTGAGATAATAGGCAAGAATTGTAAATGGCAAAGGAAATAGACTAACAACTAACAAAGCTCTTGGCAATGTATGAGAACTAGAAGTTCTATCCTAGCTATCCTTATCAATTGTGATGAGAGTTGTTCATTGCTTCCACTTGGTTAACCTCTAACCATGGAGAAAAGTCAAGTGGATGAATTAATTTGATTCCACAAGTCCTAGCTAACTCCTAAGGAAAGACTATCTTAGTGGCATTCAAGTCAATTAGCAATCTCTAATTATCAATCAACAAGAGAGTTTGATAACTCAAGAGTCACTAATTACTCTACCTAGGCCAAGAGGAGCAAAATCTAACTCATAACTAGAAGAAGCATTTAATCAAACACATAAAAGGCATTAAAGGTAAACAACATGAATTGCAAGAATTAAAGAGAGATCTAACTACAAAAACAAGAGATTAACAATAGAGAAACAAAACAATTATGAAACAATAAAGAACTTACCAAATGCATTGAGAAGAAATGTAGATCTACAAGTGAATTCATAAACTACAATTAACAATACAAAGAAACTACAAGAGAAGTAGAATGCTACAACTACAAGAGAAGAATTAAAGATGGAAAAGGAAAATTGAAGCAAAAGAAGAGAGAGATCTAGATCTAAAACTAAGAACCCTAATTCTAGAGAGAAGAGAGAGCTTCTCTCTCTAGAAACTAACTCTAAACTAAAACTAAACTAATTGGTAATTAACTTGTTCATTCCCCTTCAATCCTGAGTTAAATAGCATCAGAAATGAGTTAGATTGGGTCCAAAATGCTTCAAAAATCGCTGGCCACGAGTTGCCTTTAAGTGAGTCATGTGCAGCATCGACGCATATGATAAACCCGGAATTCATGGTTTATTTTGTGCTTAATTTGGGAGGATTTTATCACCTTTTCTCACATTTATTCAATGAAATAGCATGGTTTTGTAATTCTCCCTTGAATTGTGCTTAAATGTGAAAACATGCTTTTTAGGCCATAAAATTGGTGATTTTAATTCACTTTAATTCCATTCGATGCCTTGATATTTTTGTTGAGTGATTTCAGGTTCATAAGGCAAGTATTGGATGGAAGGAGTGAGGAGAAAAGCATGCAAGTGGGAGAACTCATGAAGAAATGAAGGAACCATAAAGCTGTCAAGCCTGACCTCTTTGCACTCAAACAACTATAACTTGAGCTACAAAGGTCTAATTGAGGCGGTTTCAGTTGCATTGGAAAGCTAACATCCAGGGCTTTAAAATGATATAAAATTTATCATAGTTGCTTCGCTTCTAAGGGACGCGCACATGCAATGTACGCGTGCACGCCGATTGAGCACGTGGTTCACTAAAGTGAAATCGTGGCCTGCGAATCCTAGAGCATTTTGGGCCCAACCCAACTCATTTCCAATGCTATTTCATGCAAATTTCAAGCTTGGGCAAAGGGGGAGCAATTAGTTGTAGGATTAGCATCATGTAGTGTAGTTTCTAGAGAGAGAAGCTCCCTCTTCTCTCAAGAATTAGGATTAGAATTTCTTAGATCTAGGTTTAATTCATGCTTTGATTTACGTTTCCTTTACAATTTCTTGTTCCTCTACTCTTCCTCTCTCTAATTTTGTATTTCATTCTTGTAATTGCTTGCTTTGTTGTTGATGCACTCTTCCTTCTTCTATTTTCTTTTAATGCAATTTATGATTCATGTTCTTTTATCATTGATTTGCTTTATTGTTGTTTAAATTCCTTGCAATTGAGTAGTGTAGATTTATATTCCTTGCAATATTAATATACCTTCCTTTTATGCATTCCAAGTGTTTGATAAAATGCTTGGTTGGATCTTAGAGTAGACTTTTGTGCTCTTGGCTTGGGAAGGTAACTTAGGAACTCTTGAGTCACTAATGTCCAAGTGATTGACGATTGGGAGTCATTAATGCTAAATCTCACCAATTGATTAGGTATAGAACTAGGACTTATGGACTTGGATTGATATAGCTCACTTGACTTTTGTAACACCCTACCATACAGAGTCTTATGCTTAAGTCATAATTCAGAGATGGCAAGGTATTACGACCTCTAAAATAAAAATTTAGTACGTATAGTAGTATGAATGATTGATTATAACTAGGAGCCTTTGTAGAAAAAGGGGTAAACAAAAACCGCAACTCAAAAGCGCAACACTCCGATCGATAACGTAACGAACAAGGATAAACCAACGCGAGATTATATATATACAAAGGAGTGTCAAAAACAGGAATATCAAGACTCAAGATCCGGCTGCGAAGATAACCGGTCCGAGCATAACAATATATACATATGATAAAATAAGGAAAACCCCAAAGGTAAACCCAAAGGGACACAAATACATAAAACCTATTCTCTAAAATCTCCCATAAGAGGAGTCATCACAGTTTGTATTATTTAGTGGAGATAAAAGTATCTAAGCAAAACATATAAATCAAAACATAGTCCCGAGAACAAAGGATCTTCGCAAATCTAGAAGTCTCCAGCATGCCTCAGCGGGAAACCTCACGTCCTGCATCTGAAAACCACAAAATCCGCATAGGTGAGAACCAGAGGTCCCCAGCATGGTAACAGCTTCCACATATAATACATAATAATAGAGGAAAGCCAAAGGCAATCCTAGAACTTCCTCCAGATAATATCAAAGCTTATAAACAAGCTAAACCGTATAAGGGCATCTGACTAAAGATTCTTCAGTCTAACTAATACTTCCCTTTCCAATTCCTTCAAACCTCCCAACCACCAGCAGGAGTATATTATAGCAAACACAATTATATCAGACAAAGAATATACAAATAGGAGCAGTTAAGACATTTAGACAATTAGCAAGTAATATGCAGTCAAATAGACAATCTCAAACAATTCACATAGTATGCATATGATGAATGCCTGTCCCTAGTGGCCGATGATATCATCTTGTCGGTTATAGAGCCAACCCGACAAGTCCTGGTCGCTAACCATTGGACTGTCCCTCTGTCATGCATCCCCAAACTCGAGTTATACTCGTTATAAACTTGATCATAAACATGATCCATATCCATCACCCTCACTGGTGAATATTTATGGGGGATCGAGCTCATCCGGGTCTTTCACAGTGCCCGGCCACACTTACGACATAGGGTCAAAAGAGCTTCGAGTCTCAACCTGGAGCACGTGGTGGCTAGCCACTGCTACTACCCAGGGAAACTCATATCTCCGATAGTGGAAGTACAAATCACAATTATCAATAATTCAGCATAAACATGCATGAATTCTCATCCATGGATCAACATCCATATCAGCCACTCCGGCTTACGGTTCAATCCAGAACCAGCCAATATTCATAGCATACACAGCTATTCCGGCTCACGGTTAAATCCATAACCAGCCAATATTCATAGCATACACAGCTATTCCGGCTCACGGTTAAATCCATAACCAGCCATTTCATTAACAATTACAGCCTTTCGGCCCATGGCATAACAAGCACTTCCACCACCATCCTCCGCATCTCACATAATCATATTGATCCTCATTGATCATTCATTTTTCCCTTGCTTCACTCGCAAGTTACCTCATTCACTAGCCCCTTTCTAATAGTTAGGCATGTCATAATGATTTAAGACATAACTGGTGAGATCGGAGGCTTAGAAGTATGAGATTTGGCTTTTAAAACTCAAAAATCAACTTTGGGATGAAAACAGGACCACGCGTACGCGCACTCCACGCGCACGCGTGGATGGCCTCAAAAACTCATCGACGCGCAAGCGTCATGCACGCTAACGCGTGGATTCCAAAATTTGCCAATCGACGCGCACGCGTCAACCACGCGTACGCGCGGGTGTTCTTGTGCCCCAGGCACAATACCGGCACAGCTCTGGCATAACTCTCTGTAAAATGGCTGGACATTGGGTGCAGCACAATCGGCGCGCCCGCGCACATCACGCGTATGCGTGGATGGCACTTTTCGGAAGATCGGCGCGTACGCGCCAGGTGCGCCCACGCGCAAGGGGTCATTCTGCTAAAAGTTTTCTAAGTTAAAAGCTGCAGAATTCACAGATTTACACCCCAATCTTCCAACGGACATAACTTCCTCATTTTAAATCGTTTTTCACCCGTTCTTCGAACGGCACGGACATCCCGGATCCAATTTCATTTCTAAATAGATTTGGTACAAAACGGAGATCCGTAGTCCAAGTTATGTCCCGTCAAAGTATGCCCAAAAAAACCATATTTTCATACAAAACCACAATATGCCATTTTCAAAACAAACCATTTTCAACTCTTTTCAAAATCAACCAAAACATGCCATTTTCATCCCTTTTCTTTGAAATCAATCAAAATGTATCAAGCTCAACATCAAGCCTCCTCAACTCACACATTGACACATTACCACCAATTACCAAAATCACTATCTCATCATTTTACCCCACTTCACCCAAGTGGCTCAAACTCAAACACATTGACATATCATATACTATTCCTCATGCCAATTCTCAACAATACCAATTCCAATAAATCATCATTATACATAATCAATATCATATTCACCATCAACATGGTTCAACCCACAATTCAACCATAACTAATCATCAAGCATATATCACAACATGCATACTTCTCATACATCATATCATTAAGGCATCAATACTCATCATCACATATATGACCACATCATATATCTCAATCATTTAACAACATCAACCATTCAATGCCTATCTTAGGGCCTCTAGCCTAAGTATTTCCTACCACATTACATATTAGATACGGGAAACCGAAACCATACCTTAGCCGAATTTCCCAAGCTCCACCGGAGCACTTCCAAACCACTTATCCACAAGCTCTCAAAGCCTCAAAACCTCCAAGAACAGATTTTTTACCACCAAACCCTTTCCAAGCTTTTCAAAGTCACCAATCAAGCTCCAATATCTACACATACACAACCTAAGCCACAACCATCGTACCCATACACAACATCTCAAAACCCAAACATCATAGAACAACAAAATTACACTAGGTTTGAGAATCTTACCACACCCAAGGTCCAAGGAGACAAGATTAACCTTCTCCTTCAAGAGAGTTGGGTCCTATAACATCAAAGAACCCAAAATATCAACATTTCACCCATGAAACTCGAAAATAGGGGCTGAGATTTCGAACAGCAACACGTGGCTTACCTCAAGATTGATTGTATGGGTTTTGTAGAGCTCTCCACGGTGAACGCGTGGCCGCAAACGCGGCGGCAATCGGAGCTCTAGATCAAAAGTTATGGTGATTTGAAGATCAACCAAGGGAGAGAACTTGAGAGAGTGTTCGTCCTCCCTTTCTTTCTAATTTCAGCTTGTGTGTGTAACAAATGAGGAGAGAGAGTGCTGAAAACTAGGGTTTTGGTTAAGTTATGTTGGGCCAAGGGCCCACTTTGGGTCCAATTGGCCCGGTTTGGCCCGTTCGGTCCAATCTTGGTCCGAATTCTATAAAATTGGTACCAAAATTCTCGTCTCAATCTCCTCTATCACATTTAGCCATAAAAATCACATTTTAGGCTTTCTAGATTAAATTCTCATTTATGGGTTAATTAGCTGTTAATTAACCGGGTTTTACATTCTACCCACCTAATTGGGAATTTTGCCCACAAAATTCAAATGCAATTACCTGAGAATAAATGCGGATAATCCGTTCGCATCTCCGACTCAAGTTCCCAAGTGTGTTCCTCAACACCGCCTCGACTCCAAGCCACTTTCACTAAAGAAACCTCTTTTCCACGCAACCGTTTAATACTAGTATCATCAATTCTGACTGGAGTCACTGGAAGCGTCAAATCTTCCCTTAACTGAACCGACTCAGGTTCTAACACATGGCTAGCGTCAGGAGTGTACTTCCGAAGCTGCGACACGTGAAACACGTCGTGCAGGTTCGAAAGATGAGGTGGTAGAGCCATCCGATACGCCACCGGTCCAATCCTCTCTAGGATCTGAAATGGACCAATGTATCGAGGATTCAACTTCTTTGCCTTAATCGCCCTACCTACTCCCGTAGTCGGAGTAACCTTAAGAAAAACATGGTCCCCTTCCTCAAATTCTAAGGGCTTTCGCCTTTGATCGGCGTAACTCTTTTGACGACTCTGCGCCGTAAGCATCCTATCACGGATTTTCTTGACTTGTTCAGTAGTCTCAGCTATCATTTCCGGCCCCAACAAGCTTTTCTCCCCAGCTTCATACCAACATAGTGGGGATTGGCATTTCCTCCCATACAAGGCCTCATACGGAGCCATTCCAATGCTCGCATGATAACTATTATTGTATGCAAACTCCACTAATGGCATATACCGGTCCCAACTCACCGGTTGGTCCAAAACACAAGCTCTCAACATATCCTCTAGTGTTTGGATCGTCCTCTCAGATTGACCATCTGTTTGAGGATGGTAAGCCGTGCTCAAGCTTAATCGGGTTCCAAAAGCTTTCTGAAATGCACCCCAAAACCTTGAAGTGAAACGAGGATCTCTATCAGAGATTATAGTAGCAGGTACACCATGGAGTCTCACAATCTCCTTTATGTATAACCGTGCTAGCTCCTCAAGGGTGTAAGTCATACGATTGGGCAAAAAGTGAGTTGACTTCGTCAGTCGGTCCACAATTACCCAGATGGCATCAAAACCAGCTCTAGTCCTTGGCACTCCCGACACAAAGTCCATTGCAATACTTTCCCACTTCCATTGTGGAATCTCTAGAGGTTGCAACATCCCGGAAGGTCTTTGATGTTCAATCTTTACCTTTTGACAAGTTAAGCACTTTGATACATATTCCGCCACATCATTCTTCATACCCGGCCACCAAAACATCGCCTTTAAATCATGGTACATCTTAGTACTTCCCGGGTGAATGGAGAATCCACTTTTGTGTGCCTCCTTTAAAATATCTTGCCTCAAAGTGCCAACATCCGGCACAATGATCCTACCCTTGAATCTCCATAACCCATCTTTTTCTTCCGACACTCTCCACTGTTTTCCTTGCTCAATAGCCGGTAACACCTTCCATAAGGCTTCATCATTCTGATGAGCCTTTAGGAGTTCGGACTTAAAGTCACTTGAGATTTCTAATCTGCTCAAACACAAGGTTCCGGATACTTTTTGAGCACCAATTTTCAGACTCTCAAATCCCTTGAGCAACTTCTCCTCTGGAAGCATCATCCAAGCCGCATATAATGACTTCCGACTTAACGCATCTGCCACTACGTTTGCCTTTTCCGGATGGTAATGCAACTCAAAGTCGTAGTCCTTCAACAATTCCATCCACCTTCTCTGCCTCTTATTAAGCTCTTTCTGATCAAAGAGATACTTCAAGCTCTTATGATCAGAGAAGACTTGGAACTTAACCCCATAGAGATAATGCCTCCACACCTTCAAGGCAAACACAACCGCAGCGAGTTCCAAATCATGTGTAGGGTAACTAACTTCATGAGGTCTCAACTGTCGTGAGGCATATGCCACCACATTATGGTGCTGCATCAGCACGCACCCTAAACCATTTAATGAGGCATCACAATACACCTCAAATGGCTCATTCGGCTCGGGTAACACTAACACAGGTGCAGTAGTCAACTTTTCCTTCAACGTCTGAAAGCTCTCCTCGCACTCAGGAGTCCAAACAAATGGAGTGTCTTTGCGGGTTAACTTTGTCATTGGCAAAGCTATCTGTGAAAAGCCCTTGATAAACCTTCAGTAATAGCCAGCTAAACCCAGAAAACTCCTTATCTCTGTTATGGTGGTTGGTTGTTTCCAATCCATCACCGCCTCCACCTTAGTTGGGTCTACGGCTATTCCCTTCTTACTCACCACGTGGCCCAAAAACTTCACCTCGCTCTTCCAAAACTCACACTTAGACAGTTTTGCATAAAGTTTCTTCTCCTTTAGAATCTGCAACACGGTCCTCAAGTGTTCCGCATGCTCTTCTTCAGTCTTGGAATAAATTAGTATGTCATCAATGAAGACAACAACGAATTTATCCAGAAACGGACGGAAAACTCTATTCATGTAATCCATGAATACCGCAGGAGCATTCGTCGACCCAAAAGACATTACAGTGTACTCGTAATGACCATAACGAGTCCTGAAAGCGGTCTTAGGGATATCCTCGCCCCTCACCCTTATCTGGTGATAACCGGATCGCAAATCAATCTTGGAGAAAACTCCAGCTCCTTGTAACTGATCCATGAGATCATCAATTCTTGGCAATGGGTACTTATTCTTTATTGTAACCTTGTTCAACTGCCTGTAATCCACACAGAGCCGCATACTCCCATCTTTCTTCTTCACTAGTGGCACTGGAGCACCCCATGGAGAAACACTTGGTCGTATAAAATTCTTTCCCAATAAATCCTCTAACTGAGACTTTAGCTCGTTCATCTCTAATGGTGACATCCTATAAGGAGCACTTGAGATTGGTCCCGTCCCGGGCACCAACTCAATAGCAAACTCAACCTCTCGGTTAGGTGAAAACTCATCAATATCATCGGGAAACACTTCTGGAAACTCACACACAACCGGAATCTGTTCCAACCTTTGATCATCTCCTGAAACACCCGCGGTTAACAACATGATACCCTGACATTCGATTCCAGAACAGTTCACCATCATCGAATTCAAGTAATAATTATTTACCACGACCGGCCCTTCGGTATCCTCCGGCATAAAGTACACCGACTTTGTAGAACAATCTAGCAGAACATGGTTCTTAGATAACCAATCCAATCCCAAGATAAGATCAAGACCGATCATCGGTAAGCAGACCAAATTATGAACAAAATCACGCTGCTTGAACCTAAAGGAAACTTCCGGGCATCCTAGCCTAGTTACCGTGGCTTCATGGGTAGCATTGTACACTCTTAGATCATAACCTAAGGTTACAATCTTCAAGCCTAACTCATGGGCTTTCACAAATGCAATTAATGAATGTGATGCTCCCGAACCAAATAAAGCATTTAAAGTTTGACCAGCCATTTCACAGTTACCTCTAATAAGTGTCTCAGATCCCTCGGCACCTATAGTTGAAGTGGTGAACACCCGACCAGTCTGCTGTGCTTTTCCTGCACCTTGTTTTTTCTTCTCCGGGCAGTTTGGGACCTTATGTCCCGCCTTACCACAGAAGTAGCACAAACCCCATCCGGCCATGCGCGGGACTCCCAGATGGTGACTTCCACACCTAGCGCAAGCTTGCTCATTCTGTGGCTGCTTCCCAAACCTTTTTCCTTGGGAGTTGTTGTTGTTGGGCCTCCTAAAAGAGCCTCCCCGCTTGGAACGCGGACCTCTAGGTGCAAAGCTCTTCTCTCGGTTCCGTGGGAATGATCCCTTGTGACTCCCTTTCTCAGCAGCTGCCTTCTTCACATACTCTTCAGCAACCCCACACTTGTTCACCAACACAACGGAAGTTCTGATCTCTATTGGTCCCTGAGCTCCATTTTCGTCGTTGCCATAGTTGCTCATCTGTTGTTCAAGAGCCTCTGCAGTGGCCCACATAGCCGCAGCCATGTTCCCCAATGCCGCCATAAGGTCTACCGGGTTATTCGAGTTATTATCCGGTGCACGAGCATTCGTACGACCTCTCGCACTACCTCTACCGCGTCCACGAGGCGCCATCTGGTTCCTATACACACTAAACAATCGATATTAAGTTGATCAGTCTCAATATCGGAAGTCTAGTGCTTCAAAGTCCCAAATGCATGCTCATGAATGTTTATGCCAATTATATCAAGCAGATATACTAATAGCACATAACACACACACAGAGAATGCACAGAAGCATAGTCAGTCCATCCCCCAGGCTCTACAGGAATGAACTGCTCTGATACCATAATGTAACACCCTACCATACAGAGTCTTATGCTTAAGTCATAATTCAGAGATGGCAAGGTATTACGACCTCTAAAATAAAAATTTAGTACGTATAGTAGTATGAATGATTGATTATAACTAGGAGCCTTTGTAGAAAAAGGGGTAAACAAAAACCGCAACTCAAAAGCGCAACACTCCGATCGATAACGTAACGAACAAGGATAAACCAACGCGAGATTATATATATATACAAAGGAGTGTCAAAAACAGGGATATCAAGACTCAAGATCCAGCTGCGAAGATAACCGGTCCGAGCATAACAATATATACATATGATAAAATAAGGAAAACCCCAAAGGTAAACCCAAAGGGACACAAATACATAAAACCTATTCTCCAAAATCTCCCATAAGAGGAGTCATCACAGTTTGTATTATTTAGTGGAGATAAAAGTATCTAAGCAAAACATATAAATCAAAACATAGTCCCGAGAACAAAGGATCTTCGCAAATCTAGAAGTCTCCAGCATGCCTCAGCGGGAAACCTCACGTCCTGCATCTGAAAACCACAAAATCCGCATGGGTGAGAACCAGAGGTCCCCAGCATGGTAACAGCTTCCACATATATAATACATAATAATAGAGGAAAGCCAAAGGCAATCCTAGAACTTCCTCCAGATAATATCAAAGCTTATAAACAAGCTAAACCGTATAAGGGCATCTGACTAAAGATTCTTCAGTCTAACTAATACTTCCCTTTCCAATTCCTTCAAACCTCCCAACCACCAGCAGGAGTATATTATAGCAAACACAATTATATCAGACAAAGAATATACAAATAGGAGCAGTTAAGACATTTAGACAATTAGCAAGTAATATGCAGTCAAATAGACAATCTCAAACAATTCACATAGTATGCATATGATGAATGCCTGTCCCTAGTGGCCGATGATATCATCTTGTCGGTTATAGAGCCAACCCGACAAGTCCTGGTCACTAACCATTGGACTGTCCCTCTGTCATGCATCCCCAAACTCGAGTTATACTCGTTATAAACTTGATCATAAACATGATCCATATCCATCACCCTCACTGGTGAATATTTATGGGGGATCGAGCTCATCCGGATCTTTCACAGTGCCCGGCCACACTTACGACATAGGGTCAAAAGAGCTTCGAGTCTCAACCTGGAGCACGTGGTGGCTAGCCACTGCTACTACCCAGGGAAACTCATATCTCCGATAGTGGAAGTACAAATCACAATTATCAATAATTCAGCATAAACATGCATGAATTCTCATCCATGGATCAACATCTATATCAGCCACTCC
This sequence comes from Arachis stenosperma, assembly GCF_014773155.1. Lineage (NCBI taxonomy): Eukaryota > Viridiplantae > Streptophyta > Magnoliopsida > Fabales > Fabaceae > Arachis > Arachis stenosperma. The sequence continues at coordinate 128,381,989 of NC_080385.1, read as the reverse complement.
GGCTTACGGTTCAATCCAGAACCAGCCAATATTCATAGCATACACAGCTATTCCGGCTCACGGTTAAATCCATAACCAGCCAATATTCATAGCATACACAGCTATTCCGGCTCACGGTTAAATCCATAACCAGCCATTTCATTAACAATTACAGCCTTTCGGCCCATGGCATAACAAGCACTTCCACCACCATCCTCCGCATCTCACATAATCATCTTGATCCTCATTGATCATTCATTTTTCCCTTGCTTCACTCGCAAGTTACCTCATTCACTAGCCCCTTTCTAATAGCTAGGCATGTCATAATGATTTAAGACATAACTGGTGAGATCGGAGGCTTAGAAGTATGAGATTTGGCTTTTAAAACTCAAAAATCAACTTTGGGATGAAAACAGGGCCACGCGTACGCGCACTCCACGCGCACGCGTGGATGGCCTCAAAAACTCATCGACGCGCAAGCGTCATGCACGCTAATGCGTGGATTCCAAAATTTGCCAATCGACGCGCACGCGTCAACCACGCGTACGCGCGGGTGTTCTTGTGCCCCAGGCACAACACCGGCACAGCTCTGGCATAACTCTCTGTAAAATGGCTGGACATTGGGTGCAGCACAATCGGCGCGCCCGCGCACATCACGCGTACGCGTGGATGGCACTTTTCGGAAGATCGGCGCGTACGCGCCAGGTGCGCCCACGCGCAAGGGGTCATTCTGCTAAAAATTTTCTAAGTTAAAAGCTGCAGAATTCACAGATTTACACCCCAATCTTCCAACGGACATAACTTCCTCATTTTAAATCGTTTTTCACCCGTTCTTCGAACGGCACGGACATCCCGGATCCAATTTCATTTCTAAACAGATTTGGTACAAAACGGAGATCCGTAGTCCAAGTTATGTCCCGTCAAAGTATGCCCAAAAAAACCATATTTTCATACAAAACCACAATATGCCATTTTCAAAACAAACCATTTTCAACTCTTTTCAAAATCAACCAAAACATGCCATTTTCATCCCTTTTCTTTGAAATCAATCAAAATGTATCAAGCTCAACATCAAGCCTCCTCAACTCACACATTGACACATTACCACCAATTACCAAAATCACTATCTCATCATTTTACCCCACTTCACCCAAGTGGCTCAAACTCAAACACATTGACATATCATATACTATTCCTCATGCCAATTCTCAACAATACCAATTCCAATAAATCATCATTATACATAATCAATATCATATTCACCATCAACATGGTTCAACCCACAATTCAACCATAACTAATCATCAAGCATATATCACAACATGCATACTTCTCATACATCATATCATTAAGGCATCAATACTCATCATCACATATATGACCACATCATATATCTCAATCATTTAACAACATCAACCATTCAATGCCTATCTTAGGGCCTCTAGCCTAAGTATTTCCTACCACATTACATATTAGATATGGGAAACCGAAACCATACCTTAGCCGAATTTCCCAAGCTCCACCGGAGCACTTCCAAACCACTTATCCACAAGCTCTCAAAGCCTCAAAACCTCCAAGAACAGATTTTTCACCACCAAACCCTTTCCAAGCTTTTCAAAGTCACCAATCAAGCTCCAATATCTACACATACACAACCTAAGCCACAACCATCATATCCATACACAACATCTCAAAACCCAAACATCATAGAACAACAAAATTACACTAGGGTTGAGAATCTTACCACACCCAAGGTCCAAGGAGACAAGATTAACCTTCTCCTTCAAGAGAGTTGAGTCCTATAACATCAAAGAACCCAAAATCTCAACATTTCACCCATGAAACTCGAAAATAGGGGCTGAGATTTCGAACAGCAACACGTGGCTTACCTCAAGATTGATTTTATGGGTTTTGTAGAGCTCTCCACGGTGAACGCATGGCCGCAAACGGGGCGGCAATTGGAGCTCTAGATCAAAAGTTATGGTGATTTGAAGATCAACCAAGGGAGAGAACTTGAGAGAGTGTTCTTCCTCCCTTTCTTCCTAATTTCAGCTTGTGTGTGTAACAAATGAGGAGAGAGAGTGCTGAAAACTAGGGTTTTAGTTAAGTTATGTTGGGCCAAGGGCCCACTTTGGGTCCAATTGGCCCGGTTTGGCCTGTTCGGTCCAATCTTGGTCCGAATTCTATAAAATTGGTACCAAAATTCTCGTCTCAATCTCCTCTATCACATTTAGCCATAAAAATCACATTTTAGGCTTTCTAGATTAAATTCTCATTTATGGGTTAATTAGCCGTTAATTAACCGGGTTTTACAACTTTCCTCTACTATTAGTTAGGGGTTAACTTAGTGGGATTGATCCTTGCCAATTCTCATGTTGTGGTTAGTGATAAGGATAGAGATCCTTGACCACCAACCCTTGCCAAGGCCTTCTTGTCATTTGATTTCTTTTACCATTTACTTTTCATGTCTCTCATCCAAAACCCCAAAAATATACCTCATAACCAATAACAAGACACTTTATTGTAATTCTTAGGGAGAACGACCCGGAGTCCAAATACTCTGGTGAATTCTTATTTGGGGTTTGTTCTTTGTGACAACCAAAATTTTTGTATGAAAGGATTATTGATTGGTTTAGAAACTATACTTACAACGAGATTTCATTTCTGAAATTCTAAACCGTTAAGAACCCGATCATTAGCGTACGTGTACATCACATGTATGTGTCCTTAAATTTCAGGCAAATATGGCAAATTTTATATTATTTTGAAGCCCCGGATGTTAGCTTTCAAACGAAACTAAAACCGCTTCATTTAGACCTCTATAGCACAAGTTATGATCGATTAAGTGCAAAGAGGTCGGGATTGACAGCTTTGCGATTCCTTCATTTCTTCATGAGTTCTCCATTTCTACATGCTTTTTCTTCATCCCCTCAATTCAATATTTGCCTCCTAAACCTGAAATCACTTAACAAACATATCAAGGCATCTAATGGAATCAAAGTGAATTAAATTTAGCTATTTTAAGACCTAAAAAGCATATTTTCACTCTTAAGCACAGTTAAAGGAGAATTTATGAAACCATGCTATCTTAGTGAATAAATGGGAGAAGAGTTGACGAAATCCTCTAAATTCAACAGAAAATAACCCTAAAAATGGGATTTATCAAAGTTCAAGTAAGTGAACTCTCTAATCTTACTCAAAATACACATCAACATGAAGCCAAAGTTCCAAGATTAGAAAGAGATATTGATATCTCTTTACTAGAAAGGGATCCATGAAAGCGACGTCCAATTTGATAGTATAATGTCAATGAACGTGATAAGATTCCTAGAGCATATATAATAGCTGGTCTATACCAACCAAAAAATATTAGCTATTCAGCTTCTGGTAATAATAATCACCGTCGATATATTCAATCTTTTGGGTCTAAAAAATTTTCAAGTCGGTTAAAATATTCACCAGAAAAGATGTTGCTTATTGTTTGCCTTACTACTTGTTTGGTAAACATTATGGTGCTCGCAATGATGGAAAAAATACATTTTCAGAGTTAGAATTTAGTAATTGGAAGAAAGTAAACAATGGAGTGAATTGTGCATTTGTATGTCATGAGGGTTCTAGTCCTAATAATTCTCCCCATAATTTATGTGTGAAATCTTTTGATGATTTAATGGCTCAATCTAAGCATATAGACAAAGTTCTTGATAGGCATAGTGATGAAACAATTTCAAATAATCGCTTAAGATTGAAGACATATATTGATGCTATTCGATGGATTGCATTTCAAGCATGTGCATTTAGAGGCGGCAATGAAAGTCCTGGATCTTTGAATAGGGGAAATTTTATTAAGTTAAATAAACTTTTAGCTTCCCGTAATCAGAATGTTAATAATGTTATCCTTGAAAATTTTCCTGGAAATACTCAATATATATCTCCCGGTGTTCAAAAAGATATATTGCATATCTTTGCTAGAAAAGTGCGTGGAACACTTCGAGAAGAAATTGGTGATTCTAAATTTTGTATAATTATTTATGAAGCAAGAGATTAGTCAAAGCGAGAACAAATGTCTGTGGTTTTGAGATTTGTAGACAAGCACGATTGTGTTAAAGAAATATTTTTTTGATCTTATACATGTTTCTTATATGTGTTCTTTGACATTGAAAACAGAAATTTCATCAGTTCTTTTTCATCATAATCTTGATGTTCAAAATCTTAGGGGACAAGCGTATGATGGAGCTAGTAATATGCGTGGTGAGTTAAATGAATTGCAAGCTCTACTTTTGAAAGATTGCCCTTTTGCTTATTACATTCATTGTCTTGCTCATCGATTAGAATTAGCACTTATTTCTGCAGCCAAAGAAGTTTGCTATATTCATCAATTCTTTTCAAAACTTACACTAATTGTGAATGTTGTGACTGTTTCTCCTAAATGTCATGATCAGTTAAGGGTTGCTCAAGCAAGTAATGTTGCAAACTTAATTGCCAATGATCAAATTGTGACAGGTAGTGGACTTAATCAAAGAGTTGAAAATACTAGATGGGAGTCTCATTTGAATTCTGTACGTAGCTTGCTATGCATTTTTTATGCTACTTGTGAAGTTCTTCAAAAAACACTGAAGAAGGTAATTTTTCCACTCGTGATAATGTTAGTGCTGCTTATGATGCTATCACATCCTTTAAATTTGTCTTTGTTTTGCATTTGATAAGAAATATTTTAGAAGTTGTTAGTCATGATCTTTATCAAGTTTTCAATGACAAAATCAAGACATATTGAATGCTTTAACTCTGGTTTCTACTACCAAGACTTTAATCTAAAGAATGAGAGAATTGTGTTGGGAGGCTTTCATAAAAGAAGTTATATTATTTTGTGAGAAACATGAAGTTGAAGTTCCTGATATGAATGCATTGCATATTTCTAGAAGAGGCCGAACTCACAAAATTGGTAAACAAATTTCAGTGGAGCATCATTACCATGTTAATTTATTTATGGCTGTAATTGATACATAATTGCAAGAGCTTAATGAAAGATTCAATGATAATATGGTGGAATCACTTACTTTAAGTTCAACTTTAGATCCCAGAGATAATTATAAGTTTTTCAGTATCAACGAAGTATGTGAATTAGTAGAACGTTAATGGTTTTATCTGTGACTTCAGTGACCAAGAGAAATTTCACATTAGAATGCAAGCTCAACATTATGAACTTGATGTTCCTAATCATGTTGAGTTAACCAACTTGTGCACAATTTCAGAGTTATGTCAAGGATTAACGAAGACAGGAAAGTCTTTTACATATCATTTGATTGATCGTTTGATTCGCTTGGTATTAACTCTCCCTGTTTCAACTGTTACAATTGAGAGATCATTTTCAGCTATGAATATTGTAAAGAATAGACTTAGAAACAAAATAGAAGATGAAATTCTTACTAATTGTCTTTTGATTTACATTGAGAAAATTGCTGAAAGATTTGACACAGATTTGATCATCAAGGAATTTTATGATATAAAGAATCGATGTATATCACTTCGTTAGTAAAAAGTGCACATATTTTTCTATACTTTAAATATATATTTTCTATTGGTATATTTTTATAATACATCTTACATTATAATTTATTTACATATTTTTTCAAATATTATATATGTTATGGCCCCTATGATAACATTTTTGGATCCGTTCTTAGTCGTAAGAGGATTTTGGGGAGAGTATGAATATATGGTGTGTTTAGAAATAAAAATAGGTAACAGTTATTTAATTTTTTTAAAAAAATTAAGTATATTTACTAAAGTTTTATTTTAAATGTTGTCTAAAATATAATTTTTAGCTACATTACCAATATTTTAATAGCTACATTGCCAATATTTTAATACATATTAAAAGATAAATGTTACTAAATATCTAAAATATAATAGTGGGTGAATTTGGTAAGCTTACTGCTGGCATATAGTTGGTGGCATAAATTTAATTAATTGGAAAGTTACTAAGAATGGTATGGTTTTGGTTTGTACAGATAATGATAAATCCTCCGGAACGTCATTTTAGTTAAGGACTCCAAGATTTCAAATTTCACGACAAGGACTTGGTGTTGTACTATATAAACTCGTTTTGTCTTAGGTTATTTGTCGCACCTATTTTCACTAGAGTTTCTTATTCCTTCTTCCAAGTTTCTAAGCTTCTTTGTCCTGTGTTTCTTCTTGCTTATTTGAAATAGAGAAAATGGCCATTCAAGCTGAGCAACCTACCCATGGTTTGATTATGTTTTTCTTCTTCTTTTAAAAAAAAGTATTGGAGTGTTATTTTTTTAGGTAGAAAATTTCATATCTCAATTTTTTTTCTAGGGTCCCAAGTTGAGGGGAAGAAGAACGTGCACACCGAAGAAACCAGTGAGCTTGTGTCGGCGGCAAAGGACAGAACGTTTAAGGCCCCAGAAAGCAATGCATTTGGCCAATCCTTCAAGTTTCAGTTCCCCTTTCAATATTCTCTTTTATTTGATTTTTATTTCTTTGATTTAAAATTTATGATGATGATTTTAAGCAGATAACGGCCATATTTGACATAAAATCACTCATCTAAAAAAATTTAAATTAATATAATAAGACATATAAATAATTATATCTATAATATAAATTTTGACATATATATAAAAGTCTTATTTAAACTTAAAATGAGATTGTGTATAGATATTATTTTCTTTTAAGATTTTTTGTCTTAATTTTTTTAATAATAAAAATTAAACTCTAACTTTCTTTAGTAATAGAAAAGACACATAAATTGCTACATTTCTTTATCTAATATTTTTAACAATTTGATTTTGTTTTAAATGTTAAATATGCAACTAATTACATATGTCAATATAATTTAAAAATAAAAAACCTAACTTAAACTTAGTTTGCTCTAATTTTACTACATAAAGGGCGAGAAAAATTTTGTATCTTTGTGACCCACGTGCTCTCAATAAAACTGAAATTTTTTTTTATATTTTTGAAAGAATTTAATTTTGATCACAAAGTAAAGCACTTTTTATATATATATATACCAAATTATATATCAATAAATATAACAACTTTTTATATATAATTACTGTTTAATAATTATTTAAAATAATAAATATTATTAGATAATTGTGTAAAATAATTTACAAATTTGTAACTCTTCTTAAAAAACTTACATATATCATGGAATATTACACGTACAAACTTGTAAAAATTGGTTCAAATATCGATCAAAGTAAAATTAGTCTTCTAATGAAATTGTTTGGCAGGGATTATGATATTGAAAGTGAAAGACAAAAAAGTGTGGAAGAATTCTATAAATTGCAACACATTAATCAGACATACGATTTCGTAAGCCAAATTCTTATTTTCCTCAAACATGTTTATATATACTAATACACAATAACATGAAAGCTCAATGCTAATAATTCATGAAAATTCCATTTTCTAATAATATAGGTAAAGAAAATGAGGGAGCATTATAAAAAATTGGACAAAGCAGAAATGAGTATATGGGAATGTTGTGAGTTACTTAATGAAGTAGTGGATGATAGTGATCCTGATTTGGATGAACCTCAAATTCAACATTTGTTGCAAACTGCAGAAGCTATTAGAAAAGATTATCCTAACGAAGATTGGTTACATTTGACTGCTCTCATCCATGGTAATTAAATTTGAAATCTTAGATTTTTTTTTAATTTTCTATTATAAAGGTTAATTAGTTTAATTTTAGTTATTTTTTGTCATTTTGTTTTAAGAACGCTTTTTCATTATTGATAGATAGTTAATATGAATTGACAAATGAATATTTGTTTATTTCAGATCTTGGAAAGATTCTTCACCTTCCTCAATTCGGTGAGCTTCCTCAATGGGCTGTTGTTGGTGAGAATTTTTCTTATTCTTTATGATATTTTTTTTTGAAATGAAATAATCTTTTGACTATTATTTTTTAGAAATAAAATTTAATTACAATATTTAAAATTAATTATCATTTTAAAACCATAATATAAAACCAAATTTTTATTAGGTCATTTACGGCTACATTAAGGTTGAGAGAGTGTAAATAATTAATTATAAAAATATTTGTGTTGTAATTATTTTGATTCAATTTACAATATTTTAAATAAGACACATCCCTATATTTCATGTATAATTATTTTATCACTCTTTAAATTCCCAATTAGCTAGTTTTGGCATGTTACTTTAAATTTAAAATTTTAACCAAATGATTAAATATATATATTTGCAGGGGATACCTTTCCTGTTGGTTGTGCCTTTGATGAAAAAAATGTTCACCACAAGGTAGCCTTCCTCTTCTAACAAAACTATAAAAATGACCCCTTTTTTTTCATGTCTCTAAAACAATCATGTTAAATTTATATTAAAATCAGTAATTAGTATAAAATACATATTAAAATATAAAATATATATTAAAAATAAGTTAAATTATACATATATTTATATATAATATATAATGGTTAATTTTAATATACAAATAATTTTTTTTAATCTAAAATTATCATCGACCAATAATATAAACTTTTTCTATGCTTCAGTATTTCAAGAAAAACCCAGATAGCAAAAATCCTGCTTATAACACTAAAGAAGGAGTCTATAGTAAAGGGTGTGGATTAGACAATGTACTCATGTCATGGGGACATGATGACTATATGTATATGGTGAGTAATTAAATATATAGTTACAATTTATATATAATTTGTTTATTATTTTGTTCAAGATATATAATAAATTTATACTTCACTTGAATTTATAGGTAGCAAAGGAAAATGGAACCACTTTACCTTCACCTGGGTTATTCATTATTAGATATCACTCATTTTATCGTAAGTATCTTTATTTACTATGTAGTAAATATGATCTCTATAGCAAAAGCAAAGTTTTGGTGGACGTTGAAAAAGTGAAGCCATACTATCAATCACTTATTGACAAGGTGGGGCACAAATTTCAGATGGATTATTATTTGAATTCCTTTTCTTGTTTCTTAATGTGACGTTCTTACTTTTCTTTTTGGATGCTTTTATAGTATTTCCCAGCAAAGTTGAAGTGGTGAAGAATCAATATAAGCTAATGGATCTACCCCAAGGGCCTGGAGGGAATTGATTAATTTTCCTTGAGAGCAAGTTAAAAAATAAGTTGAGACATATATATCAGCCTATTATTACCTAGGTTGTAATGTATTCATTTCACAAACAGATTGCTTCATATGAGGCTTTTGAGTGATATATATACTCAATAATATGATGTAAAATATTAAAATGAATGAATGATGGATGTACCTGTATATATATAAATTCTTATTCATATATATTGTATCAACCCCGGTTTTCGAGTACGCGAGATCTTTTTTGAAAGTACGGGTTTCTTCGGAAGATCAGTAAAGGGAGAACCTTTGCTATACCATCAAGCATCTCAATCCTCATTATCATTATATTATCTTTAACTTAGGACCTTAGTTGAGATAATCTCAACAACGCAATCGCGAAGAACCTAGTTTTTGAACCGTCTCAGTTAGGAGTTTTGATTCTGATTTTCGTAAATAGTCTTAGTTTGACGAACCGGACTCGATTCATGAGAGAAGAGAGATAATTGGATAATATTATCATTATATGAGTACTAGAAGCTTCTTGAATGATATTATAAGGTTACCTAATCAGTTTTAGTTAAAAACAGAAAATCGGTTTAACTGGTTTCACAGTTTACTAGTGCAGCTTAGCACCAGCATTCTCTGATGACTTTAGCAATGCTAAGGCCTCATTATATATGTTTTATTCTCATAATAAATATGTTACTAGTGTCATTTATGCTAATAGCTCAGGAAATAAGTTTTAGAGATGTTTTTACAAGTGTTCCGATACATCTAGTTTTAGTAGTTATACACGAGATATTTTAATATTATTTTAATCTACCTCCAAGCCAACCAATCACAACTCTCCCTACACCCTGCAAACTCCCAAGGCTGGTTCATTTGCTCCTTGTGGCCGAAATTCCCAAGAGAGAAAAAGAGAGAAAAGTTCTTAGTTCCAAATCTTCAAAGCTTGATTTCTGCTGAACTAAAACTCAAATCAAAATTCCAATCCGACCAAAATAATCCTCTTTTCTTTCTCTACATAATCATATGACTTATCAGAGCTGGAATCAAGGTGAGTTGACTGCACCATCTTCCTTTTGCTTCTGTTTTAAGGAAACATGCTTAAACATGTGATTTCTTGATGTTCTTCCTTAGGAATCATGCTTAACTTAACTTGAGGACCAAGAAACGTTAATTTCCAGCAACTCTAAGGTGAGAAATCCCATCCAAACGTGCTAAGTGAGATTTGGTCAGTTGAGAGTTTGTGGATTTAAAGTTGTTCTTGATGTGATTTAGGAGAAAAAAGTGCTTAAGGACCACTTGAAAGTATAAGCGAATTAGGACCAGTAAAACCAGGTAGGGTTTGACAAATTTAATCTTGATTGATTGTGTTTGAGTTGTGTAATTATGATATGGTTTGGCTGTGCTTGAAATTGATGATTTATATGAGTGATTCTTGTTGAAAATTTGATGAAAGTTTGATGAAATTTAACGAAATTCAAGCTATGAATTTGCGTTCTTGAGTGCAGCTGGAAACTAAAACCCTAGACCCTAAATTGGTGTTTAATTTGTGTTAAAATCATGTGGAAAAGATGGGATTTTAGTGGCTGGAAATTTATTATGAATTATAAAAATCAGTTGCTGAAAAGACTGAAAAACCGGTGAAAATAAAGAAAGAATCGGAAGAATTTACGAAGAACACGAAGAACACTTTGAGTGTGATGAAGAACACTGAAGGACAGGCTTTAGATCTTTAAAAGGGCAAGGAAGTAAAATTTTTTGTGTTTGGGGGTTATTTGGTAATTTCTGAAAGTTAAGGTGGTTAAAGTAGAAATATTAAAAGTTACGGGTGGTAAAAAGTGAATTTAAAAGGTTAAAAATTAAAGAGGGGATAATTTTTGAAAATTTAATGATAAAATAATGCGGAAAAGGCAGTTTTTTGTAAAAGCCTTAGAAAGACAACTTTAAGCACATAATCTCATAATTACCTTCATAAAACACTTAGGGAGTGGTAATAACATGATAGTGAGGCAAAGATAAAAGAAATATAAAAAGTTAAAGAAAAGATAAAAACCAAAGAAAATTTTATAAAGTTTTAATAACAGAAAAATAAACAGAGATTAGTGAACGAACTAGGGCAACATAGTTAGTCCTTGAGTTGCAACTAGGGTTAGGTATTATATGAAAAGTTAAACTGTTTCAGTATAGACTTAATGAACCTATACTTGGGACAGGCTAACTATTCATACCGAAATTTACATAAACTTTAAATACAAACGTTAAGCAGGGAAATCAGAGCAGAGTAGAGAAACACAGAGAACAGAGTAATCAGAGTAGAGTAAAGATATAAAGAGAAGAAGAGTAATATAGATACAGATGAAAGAGTAATCAGAGAAGAGTAAAGAGATACAAAGAACAGAGTAACCAGAGCAGAGTAAAGAGATACAGAGAAAAGAAAAAGCAGAACAGAGTAAAGAGATATAAAGAGATATTTGTATATGCATATTAGTTGCTTTATGCAACCCAGAGCTATATATATATATATATATATATATATATATATATATATATATATATATATATATATATATATATATTAGTTGCTTGATGCAACCCAGAGCTATATTTATATATATATTTATTGCTTAATGCAACCCAGAGCTTCTGTAGGAAAACTTAGTTACCTACAGCTATTTTCCGCTTCCCCAGAGCAGAGCAGTGCAGATTATATATTTCCTTCAGTAAACAGAGGCTATCTCAAATGAGCGGCTATTATTATATGTGCATTTATTTAGGAACGGAAAATCGTATCCGGGAAATCGGGATTACTCGTGACCGGATAAATGTCGGGATTGCGGGCAGCCAACCGACACATGAGCTCATGGCCTGCGCTAGGGCAAGACATGCATCATTCTTGTCTGCGCATAATTCTATGTTGCATTCCTTTTTGTGTGTGATTTACTTCTTTATGTTTGTCTGCTTGTATGCTATATCTGTGTGTTATTTTCTTGTATTCTTCTGTTTGTATTCTGCTTTCTGTTTTCTCTACTTTCTCTATCTATCTTTATCTTCTATTTACTGTTTCGCTATATTCTATTATTCATCTGCTAATCGACATCGAATAAATGAACGTAACTAATAACCCCAGCCCTACTAAAAACTCCCCAGTTCTTACCCCTTCTCTCCCTTCCTCCCATCAGATGGAAACAGGCGTGATATTCTATGAAGACGAAGACCTATACATTTAAGAGGATCCAGTATACTATGGTTACTACATATTGAGTGCAGAGCCTTGTATGAGACATTACGCATTACAAAACCGTCCCTTCCAACATCCTTTGTATAGCCTGCTTTTTGACCCCAATGCTCCTTATGACTTTTCCTTATCCTGGTTACACCCTGACGCACCTGGACACCCCTTTTCCTGATGGTCCCGGACACCCTATACTAGCTCAACCCTTGAATGAGGTGGCACTTGAGCCTATCATTCCTGATGAGCCTGAGTTAGCTGGTGACTACGTACTTGTGATTCCACCAGAATGGGACTTTCCCCCTGAGCTGATCCCCGATTTTCCACAGCCTGATGAGCCGGCACTACCGGACGATGGGGTAGCTCCGATATACACAAATGGACCTGTGCTCGTGAAGGGTTTTGTACATAGTGATAGCAATGCGGGTCTGAGGGTATAGCTGTAGCTGCGGACGACGAGGAGGAGGACGATCCTGAGATAGAGATAGAGCAGGATGAGGAGATGGGCGAGCCTCATGAAGATCTTTCGAATGGCCACGTGTATATATAGTCTGATAGCAGTAGGGGCATTCTTTTGATGACACTCTAGTCTGACATTATTTGTTAGTTAGTCTCTCACTTGTGTTAGTACACCCGAGAGCTAGGAACTATAGAGTGGTTAGGCTAGCCTGGGCGCCAGCTTAGTGGCTTTTGTATGGGCCAGACCCTCGGAGTGTCGTGTATATATTAGTGATACACCACTATTTTGTGGTACATCTTGTGCTTAATTAAGTGGATTTTATCCACTAACCTCACATTTATTCATGTGAATTGCATGTTTTTACATTTTCCTTCCTGATTTTGTGCTATGATTGAAAACATGTTTCTTTGGTCTTAATTTAGCTAATTTTAATCCTCTCTCATTACCATTAGATGCCTTGATATGTGTGTTAAGTGTTTTCAGAGATTACAGGGCAGGAATGGCGGAAAGGATGGAAAGGAAGCATACAAAAATGGAAGGAATACATGAAGCTGAAGGTTCTAGAGGTCCAAATGAGGCAGTTTCAGTTGCGTTGGAAAGCTAATGTCCGGGGCTTCAAAATGATATATAATTTACCATAGTGGCCATACAGCTAGGCGATGCGCATGCGCACGCACACATTAGTGAAAAGTTCATCGGCGCACACGCGCACCTGGCGCGTACGCGCGACATGCACGACGTACTGCGACTGCAGAAATCGCTGGCGGCGATTTCTGGGCTATTTTTGACCCAGTTTTCGGCCCAGAAAATACAGATTAGAGGCTACAGAGTGGGGAATCATTCAATCATTCACTTCTCGTTATTCACAATTTTAGGTTTTAGATGTAGTTTTTAGAGAGAGAGGCTCTCTCCTCTCTCTAAGTTTTAGGATTTAGGATTTCTCTTCTACTTTTATTGATTACTCATTGTTATTTTAGTTTGTGAACTTTTGATGTTAGATTCAATCTCCATATTAATGCAATTGACCATTTGGATTTTATTATCTCCTATTACTTTTCTATGCTTTTGTGTTGTGCCTTTCAAGTGTTTGATAAATTGTTTGGGAGGGTTCTAGAGTAGATTTTTCTCCTTTTGGCTTTGGTTGAGTAATTGGTGACACTTGAGTTATCAAACTCCTTTGTTGATGGATAATTGTTATGTTTGCTAGTTGATTTGAATTCCACTAACTCTAGTCTCTCCATAAGAGTTGACTACGACTTGAGGAAATCAAATTGATTTATCCACTTGACATACCTTCACAGTTAGAGGTTGACCAAATGGGAGCAACGAACAATTCTCATCACAATTTATAAGGATAACTAGGATAGGACATCCAGTTCTCATACCTTGCCAAGAGCTTTTCTAGTTATTAGTTTATTCCTTTTGCCATTTACAATTCTTGTTTCCTATCCAAAATCCCAAAACACACTTTTCCATAACCAATTATAAGCACACCTCCCTGCAATTCCTTGAGAGACGACCCGAGGTTTAAATACTTCGGTTATCAATTTTATTAGGGGTTTGTTACTTGTGACAACCAAGTTTTTGTACGAAAGGATTCTTGCTGGTTTAGAAGCTATACTTTCAACGAGAACTTATTTGTGAAATTTTAGACCACACAAAAATCCGTTCGTCAAAATGGCGCCATTGCTGGGGAATTGCAAACGTGTGCCTTATTATTGGTTATTGTAAATATTTGCTTGTTTATTTGTTTTTGTTAGTTTAGGACTTAGTTGCTTATTTTTATTAGTTTTTGTTTCTATTTGCTACAATGAATTCTCACCCCTTTGGCTATGAGTTTGGTTCAAACTATGTTGCAGAAAATAGAAGCTACAATGAGAACATGCATCAATGTTGGGACAACCAAAGATGGGAGGAGCCACAAGGATTTAATCAACCTTCTTGGCAACAACCTCCACCAATATACTATGACCAAGAGCCCTTCCAAGAGGCATACCAAGATAATGGCTATGGTGAACACCCTTTTGATTATCAAGAACCACCACCATATGCCTATAGACCCCCTCCTCAACATAGCCCTCAACCCTACTCACAAGCCCATTTTCACCATTCACCTTCATATGACCTTAACCCTTATCCACCTTATGAACCATACTTCGAACCACCCCCATTCCAGCACAAGTACTCTTATGAGCCGCCACCTCAATATTCACCATCTCCATGCCCTTACCAAGAAGAACCACCTTCCTACCATGCACCCTTTCTCCAAAATAATGAACCCTCATATCTACCCCAACCTCCACTGGATGACAACACCCTTGGTGCTATTCACCAAGGGCAAATAGAGCTTCATACTACACTTGCCTCCATCACTAGTCTCACCTCTAATCTTCAAGCTCTTACATCCCGCATGGACCAATCCTCTACCTCGAATACTTAACCCTCAAGCTCTAGTGCACCTCCTTTTCAACCACATAATGATCTTTCCATTCCATCACCACCCTCCATGGAAGAGCACCCACATCCATCAATCCAAGAGCAAGATGATCCCAATTATACTATGGATATGGAACAAGAGAGAAGGGATCGTCTTAGGGATGCAATCGCGATGGATCGGTTACACGCGGCCTTATTTTCAGAGGAGCAAGAGGAGGCCCAAAATGTGGAGGTAGGAGAGACCCTTGAAGATGAAGGAGTAGTTGAAGGGAGTTGTCATAGAAAGGAAATCATCAAGGAGGAGTATGATTTTATGCTAAAACAACTGGAGGAAGCCGTAATTATTGAAGAGGAAGAAGTGGTTGAAGACTTAGGAGATGCTGAACCTCCATGGGAAAGTCAAGTTATAGAGCCCCCTTCAAAGACATTTGAAATTGATGTTGAGGAGGGTGTACAACCTCCAAGGCATAGCCTGGTTGAAGACTTTGAAGAGGTTGATCAAGAGATGGACTCAATCATTGATAAATCCTTATCTACAATTGAATCCTCTCCCATTGAACTTGACATGGAGATTAAAGAAGAAGAAGCACAACCTCCCATGCCCTTGGTAAGCAATGAAAAGGAGATTGAATTGGAAGAAAGCTACCAAGAAGAAGAGGTTGAAATTGAAGAGGCTTGCAAGGAGGTGGAATTTATCCAGGGAGAACACAAGGGAATTGAGCTTGCAAGATCATTAGAAACACCTCTCCCAAGGCCATTACCGTCAACCACAATGTTCAAGTGGGTAAAAATTCTTACCCTCGACCTTTACTTTTCCACTTGAATATGGGCTAATGGAGACGGATGGTCAACTTAGAGCTCTCTGTGGCTTTAAGAGTAAGAGGGAGATGGTCAGTGGGAAGCGTTGTCCTGCAAGGTTCAATATGGTTGCATGCTCCAAATTGAAGTGTAAGGATTAGTGTAGAGCTCAATTGAATGGGTCTAAAAGGTTGTTTGGATGTCTCTGTGAGAATTTAAATCGCGAGCCACCCGGATGGAATAATGGTGACCCACAAGAAGACAGGTGTAAAAGCAAGGTTTGAGACCCTGAAATTCATTCCAACAATCAATACTTTTGGGGACTTGTCACTTGCTTTACCTTGATTGAAGGCTCTTTACGCCTAGTTTGGGATCCCGGAGGCTATTGGAAGTATAAACATTGGTGAGGATTCCTGGATCAGTTCAAGCACAAGCCACCATGACAAGGAGCTCACCAAATGTCCAACTTAAGGACAA
Organism: Arachis stenosperma; assembly: GCF_014773155.1. NCBI lineage: Eukaryota > Viridiplantae > Streptophyta > Magnoliopsida > Fabales > Fabaceae > Arachis > Arachis stenosperma. The sequence continues at coordinate 128,365,510 of NC_080385.1, read as the reverse complement.
TAACTAAAAGTGCTAGGTGGAAGACAACCCACCATGGTATGATCATTCCTTTTTATTCTTAGTTCTCTCTTGTTTTATTTTTATTAGTGTTCATTCATTCTGCATCTTCACATGCATTCTGCATTTAAAAAAATGCATTTCGATGCGCAAGTGCCTAGTACGCGTCCGCGTCCTTCGTGAATGCGTATTGGGTTGGATTGACCAATGAGTTGCGCGGGAGCTGGGCGAGAACCGTGCCTTAGGCACAATCGAGCCCACGCGTATGCGTACCATACGCGTGTGCGCCATTTCCGCTTTTGGTGACCCACGCGTCCGAGTCTATGGCGCATCCGCGTGGTTGGGGAAATCGGCGTAAAACCATGTTTTCCCGAGAGTTGTGCCGGTGCGGGGATGGACTCGCGTAAATGGCACAAACTGAAGCACGCATACGCGCACTAGATGCTTCTGCGTCCCTTCCTTCTTGCGAGACCCACGCGTACACGCGCCGTACGCGTGCGCGTCGCATGCACCGCCCAGTTCCGTCTTCTTACTTCTTACTTCTTTCTCCATACCTCTTCCTTCTTCCTTTCTCACTTTCTTCCCCTCCCCTCTCATCCTTATTCCCCTTCTATTCTTCTATTTGTTACATTTGCATACTCGCATTCATGGCATTTTAAGTTCATTGTTTCTTCTCCCTTTCTTTTCTATATTTGTTGTTCTTCCATTGGTGTTACAAATTTTCTTACTCAACTGTTGCATATTTCTTGCATTATTTTGGGTGCTCCTTGACTTGTTTGCTATTTAGTTGCCATGCCCTATGCTTCTATTATTTTCTTACTTACATGTTGTAGCTACCATGTAGTTGAGTGGTGCATGAAATTGTAAATCACACTTTTCACAACTTGTACTACTAACCAGCAAGTGCACTAGGTCGTCCAAGTAATACCTTACGTGAGTAAGGGTCGAATCCCACGGAGATTGTTGGCTTAAAGCAAGATATGGTTATCTTGTAACTCTTAGTCAGGATAATAATAATTCTCAGTTTTGATTGGTAGTAAATAAAAATCATGGATTAAATAATACTTGTTATGCAGTAATGGAGAATATGTTGTAGTTTTAGAGATGCTTTGTCTTCTGAATCTCTGCTTTCCCCCTGTCTTCTTCTTCATGCACGCAAGGTTCCTCCTATGGCAAGCTGTGTGTTAGTGGATCACCGTTGTCAATGGCTACCATCCGTCCTCTCAGTGAAAATGGTCCATGTGCGCTGTCACCGCACGACTAATCATCTGTCGGTTCTCACTCATGCTGGAATAGGATCCATTGATCCTTTTGCGTCTGTCACTACGCCCAACCCTTGTAAGTTTGAAGCTCGTCACAGTCATTCAATCCCTGAATCCTACTCGAAATACCACAGATAAGGTTTAGACTTTCCAGATTTTCAAGAATGCTGCCAATAGATTCTAGCTTATACCACGAAGACTCTGATTAAGGAATCCAAGAGATACTCATTCAATATAATGTAGAACGGAGGTGATTGTCAGGCACGTGTTCATAGATTGAGAATGGTGATGAGCGTCACGGATCCTCACATTCATCATATTGAAGTGCGAATGAATATCTTAGATAGAAACAAGCGTGTTTGAAAAAAAAACGGAAATAACTGCATTAATTCATCGAGACACAGCAGAGCTCCTCACCCCCAACAATGGAGTTTAGAGACTCATGCCGTCAGAAATACAAAGTTCAGATCTAAAAATGTCATGAGATCCAAAATAAATCTCTAAAAGTTGTTTAAATACTAAACTAGTAACCTAGGTTTACGGAAAATGAGTAAACTGAGATAGATAATGCAGAAATCCACTTCTGGGGCCCACTGATGAGCGGATAATTTGTATACTTTTTGGCATTGTTTTTAGTATGTTTTTGATATGATCTAGTTAGTTTTTAGTATATTTTTATTAGTTTTTAGTTAAAATTCACTTTTCTGGACTTTACTATGAGTTTGTGTGTTTTTCTATGATTTCAGGTATTTTCTGGCTGAAATTGAGGGACCTGAGCAAAAATCTGATTCTGAGACTCAAAAGGACTGCAGATGCTGTTGGATTCTGACCTCCCTGCACTCGAAGTGGATTTTCTGGAGCTACAGAAGCCCAATTGGCGCGCTCTTAACGGCGTTGGAAAGTAGACATCCTGGGCTTTCCAGCAATATATAATAGTCCATACTTTGCCCAAGATTTGATGGCCCAAACCGGCGTTCAAAGTCACCTCAAGAAATTCCAGCGTTAAACGCCGGAACTGGCACCTAAATGGGAGTTAAACGCCCAAACTGGATTAAAAGCTGGCGTTTAACTCCAAGAAGAGTCTCTACACGAAATTCCTTCATTGCTCAGCCCAAGCACACACCAAGTGGGCCCGGAAGTGGATTTTTATGTCATTTACTCATTTCTGTACACCCTAGGCTACTAGTTTCTTATAAGTAGGACCTTTTATTATTGTATAAAAAAACCTTTAGGGAGCTTTTGATCATGTTTTTATGATTGAACCCTCTTTTGGGAGGCTGGCCATTCGGCCATGCCTAGACCTTATGCTTATGTATTTTCAACGGTGGAGTTTCTACACACCATAGATTAAGGGTGTGGAGCTCTGCTGTACCTCGAGTATTAATGCAATTACTATTGTTCTTCCATTCAAATTCCACTTGTTCTTTTACCAAGATATCACTTGCTCTTCACCTATGAACAAGGTGACTGACAACCATTCTTGTTCTACAAGCATCTGAGGCTTAGTGAATATCTCTTGGATTTCTGATTGCATGATGCATGGTTGATCGCCTGACAACCGAGTGCTCGCCTGACAAACGAGCCAGCCATTCCGTGAGATCAGAGTCTTCGTGGTATAGGCAAGAACTGATGGCAGCATTCAAGAGAATCCGGAAGGTCTAACCTTGTCTGTGGTATTCTGAGTAGGATTCAATGACTGAATGACTGTGACGTGCTTCAAACCTGTAACCTACTGGGCGTTAGTGACAGACGCAAAAGAGTTATTCTATTCTGGTAGGGGAGGGAACCAAACCGGTGATTGGCAGCACTGTGATAGAGTGTGTGCATTAGCTTTCACTGCGCGGATGGGAGGTAGCTGCTGACAACAGTGAGACCCTATACGAGCTTGCCATGGAAAGGAGTAAGAAAGGATTGGATGAAGACTGTAGGAAAGCAGAGAGACGAAAGGGAAGGCATCTTCATACACTTGTCTGAAGCTCATACACCAATGATATACATAAGTATCACTATCCTTATCTTTTATGTTATTTTCGTTCATCATCATACATATCTGAGTTTACCTGACTAAGATTTACAAGATGACCATAGCTTGCTTCAATACTAACAATCTCCGTGGGATCGACCCTTACTCACGTAAGGTTTATTACTTGGACGACCCAGTGCACTTGCTGGTTAGTTGTGCGAAGTTGTGTAATGCCATGGTATTGAGCGCACCAAGTTTTTGGAGCCATTACCAGGGATTATGAGAGTTGTGAAAAAGTATAGTTCACAATTTCGCGCACCAAGTTTTTGGCGCCGTTGCCGGGGATTGTTCATGTTTTGAGCAAGCTTTTGGTAACATCAGAGCCAAGATCCGGCAACAACATCAAATTTTTGGTGTTATTGCCCGGGATTGTTTAGGCTGGACAACTGACGGTTCATCTTGTTGCTTAGATTAGGTATTTTTTTTTTTTTCGAAATTCTTGAAGGTGAGTTCTAGAGTTTCATGATGATTTGTTGAAATCTGGCTGGCTGAGAAGCCATGTCTAATCTGATTGGACCGAGGTTTCAACTTATCACCACAAGAGCTTGTTGATTTCGTATCAATCTTGCTTTTGGAGCAGTGATTTGCTAAGGCTTGGCTGACCTTTGGTCATGTCTAGTGTTTTGGACCGGAGCTTTCTTTGGAAGCTTGGCTGGCTGTGAAGCCATGTCTAATTCCTGGACCGGAGCCTTAGACTAGCATTGCACTGATTCCTGGAATTCTCATTAAGAATTTTGATACCTTTTTTCACTTAATTTTCGAAAAGTACAAAAAAAAAAAATTACAAAGTCATAAAAATCCAAAAACATTTCTTGTTTGAGTCTAGAGTCTCATCTTAAGTTTGGTGTCAAATGCATGTTTTTGTTATAATTTTCGAATCCATGCATATATTTTGTGTTCTAATCTTTGAATTCTATTGACTTGAAGCATTTTTTGTGTCTCATATGCATTCTCATATTGTTAGTGTCAGTAGTACACAAACTGCTAAGTTTGGTGTCTTGCATGCATTGTTATTTGATTCTTGTTGCATTTTGATTATTAAAAATCCAAAAATATTTTTAATTTGTGTCTTTTCAAGTCAATGATACAAGGAATTGAAGATTCAGAACATACTGCAGAGGAATTATACAGAAAAAGCTGAGCATTCAAAAATGCCCAGTGAAGAAGGCAGACTGGCGTTTAAACGCCAGCCAGGGTACCTGGTTGGGCGTTTAACGCCCAAAGAGGTAGCATTTTGGGCGTTAAACGCCAGAATGTATACCATTCTGGGCGTTTAACGCCAGGATGGTGCCAGGAGGAAGATTTTGTTTTCAAAATCAATTTTTTTTTTCAAGTTTTCAAAGTTTTTCAAAATCAAATCTTTTTCAAATCATATCTTTTCAATCAAATGTTTTCAAAATCAATTTCTTTCCTTTTTCAAAGATACTTACTAACAATTAATGATTTGATTGAACATTTTTTGCCTTTTCTATTAAGGAAGGTTTTATGTTTGAATCATAGCTTTTCTTGTTAGGCAAGTCATTAGTTTTTAAAATCAAATCTTTTCAAACTATTTTCAATTCATATCTTTTCAATTTGTTTTCAATTCATATCTTTTAAAATTGTTTTTAAATCATATCTTTTCAATCACATCTTTTTAAAACCATAACTTTTCAATCAAATCTTTTTAACCACATCTTTTTCAAAATAGTTTTCAATCAAATCTTTTTAATTTCTAATTTCAAATTCTTTTTTTCAAAAATCACTTGATTTCTTTCTCACTTTGAATTTTTGAAAATTATCAATCAAATTTTCAAAATGTTTTCAAAATCTCTTGATTGAATTTTCGAAAATTCTCTTCCCTCCTTCCCACATCCTTTTATTTATGGAGTACTACTCCTTCTAAATGCACAATTCGAACCTTATCTAATTAAAGTTCGAATTCTCCTTCTCCTTCTTCTTTCTAATTCTCTTTTCCTCTGACATTTCAAGGAATCTCTATACTGTGACATAGAGGATTCCACATTCTCTTCTTCTTTTTTTATTTCTTATGAGCAGAAGCAGAGACAAAGGCATTCTTGTTGAAGCTGACCCTGAACCTGAGAGAACCTTGAAGCGAAAGCTAAGAGAGGCCAAAACACAACTCTCTTTAGGGGACTTGACCGAATTCTTCAAGGAAAAAGACATGGCAGCCGAAAACAACAACAATGCCAATAATGCAAGGAAAGTGCTGGGTGACTTTACTGCACCTACTTCTGATTTCTATGGGAGAAGCATCTCTATCCCTGCCATTGGAGCAAACAACTTTGAGCTTAAGCCTCAATTAGTTTCTCTAATGCAACAGAATTGCAAGTTCCATGGACTTCCAATGGAAGATCCTCATCAGTTTTTAGCTGAATTCTTGCAAATCTGTGACACAGTCAAGACTAATGGGGTTAACCCTGAGGTCTATAGGCTGATGCTATTCCCTTTTGCTGTAAGAGACAGAGCTAGAATATGGTTGGATTCTCAACCTAAGGAAAGCCTGGACTCTTGGGAAAAGCTAGTCAATGCCTTCTTGGCAAAGTTCTTTCCACCACAAAGATGGAGTAAGCTTAGAGTGGAAGTCCAAACCTTCAGACAGAAGGATGGAGAATCCCTCTATGAAGCTTGGGAAAGATACAAACAATTAATCAGAAGATGTCCTTCAGACATGCTTTCTGAATGGAGCATCATAGGTATTTTCTATGATGGTCTCTCTGAACTATCCAAAATGTCTTTGGATAGCTCTGCTGGAGGATCTCTTCATCTGAAGAAGATGCCTACAGAAGCTCAGGAACTAATTGAAATGGTTGCAAATAACCAATTCATGTACACTTCTGAAAGGAATCCTGTGAACAATGGGACTAGTCAGAAGAAAGGAGTTCTTGAGATTGACACTCTGAATGCCATATTGGCTCAGAATAAAATATTGACTCAACAAGTCAATTTGATTTCTCAAAGTCTGTCTGGAATGCAAAATGCACCAAACAGTACTAAGGATGCTTCATCTGAGGAAGAAGCTTATGATCCTGAGAACCCTTCAATGGAAGAGGTGAATTACCTAGGAGAACCCTATGGAAACACCTACAATTCTTCATGGAGAAATCACCCAAATTTCTCATGGAAGAATCAAGAGAGACCTCAACAAGGTTTCAATAACAATAATGGTGGAAGAAACAGGCCTGGTAACAACAAGCCTTTTCCATCATCTTCTCAGCAACAGACAGAGAGTTCTAAGCAGAGTACTTCTGACTTAGCAACAATGGTCTCTGATCTAATAAAGACCACTCAAAGTTTCATGACTGAAACAAGGTCCTCCATCAGAAATCTGGAAGGACAAGTGGGTCAGCTGAGCAAGAAAATTACTGAACTCCCTCCTAGCACTCTCCCAAGTAATACAGAAGAAAATCCAAAAGGAGAGTGCAAAGCCATTAACATGGCCGAATTCTGGGAGGAAAGAAAGGAGGTGGACGCCACTGAGAAAGACCTCAGTGGGCGTGTACCAACCTCCTCTGAGCTCCTCAATGAGGAACAATGGGAATCTGAGGCTCAAATTGAGACCATAGAGATTCCATTGGACTTACTTCTGCCATTCATGAGCTCTGATGAGTATTCTTCCTCTGAAGAGGATAAGTATGTCACTGAAGAGCAAGTTGCTAAATACCTTGGAGCAATCATGAAGCTAAAAGACAAGTTATTTGGAAATGAGACTTGGGAAGATGAACCTCCCTTGCTCACCAAAGAACTGGATGACTTGTCTAGGCAGAAACTGCCTCAAAAGAGGCAGGATCCTGGGAAGTTTTCTATACCTTGTACCATAGGCACCATGACCTTCAAGAAGGCCTTGTGTGACTTAGGGTCAAGTGTGAACCTCATGCCCCTCTCTGTAATGGAGAAATTAGGGATCCTTGAGGTGCAAGCTGCAAGAATCTCATTAGAGATGGCAGACAATTCAAGAAAACAAGCTCATGGACTTGTAGAGAATGTTTTGGTAAAGATTGAAGACCATTACATTCCTACTGACTTCATAGTCCTAGAGACTGGGAAGTGCATGGATGAATCCATCATCCTTGGCAGACCATTCCTAGCCACAGCAAAGGCTGTGATTGATGTTGATAGAGGAGAGTTGATCATTCAAGTGAATGAAGAATCCATGGTGTTTAAGGCCCAAGGATATCCCTCTATCATCATGGAGAAGAAGCATGAAGAGCTTCTCTCAAAACAGAGCCAAACAGAGCCCCCACAGTCAAACTCTAAGTTTGGTGTTGGGAGGCCACAACCAAACTCTAAGTTTGGTGTTGAAACCCCACATTCAAACTCTAAGTTTGGTGTTGGGAGGTTTCAGCAAGGTTCTGAGTGTTTCTGAGGCTCCATGGGAGTCCTCTGTCAAGCTAATGACATTAAAGAAGCGCTTGTTGGGAGGCAACCCAATGTTTATAATTAATTATTTTCTTTTGTCATTTTATCTTTTTTGTAGGTTGATGATCATAAGAAGTCACAAAAATAATGAAAAAAGCAAAAACAGAATGAAAAACAGGAAGAAAAACAGCACACCCTGGAGGAAGAAGCTGCTGGCGTTCAAACGCCAGTAAGCCTTGCTGTTGGGCGTTTAACGCCCAGTCTGGCACCCTTCTGGGCGTTTAACGCCAGAAAGGGGCACCAGACTGGCATTAAACGCCAGTAAAGGGCAAGAACCTGGCGTTAAACGCCAGGAATGGGCACCAGCCCGGCGTTTAACGCCAGAAATGCCTCAAAACGTGATTTTGAGCAACTTTTGGTGCAGGGATGACTTTTCCTTGACACTACAGGATCTGTGGACCCCACAGGACCCTACCATCACTCTCTCTCTTCTTCCCCCATTCACCAATCACCTCAATACCTCTTCCCCAAAAACCCTTCACCTATCAAATCCCATCTTTCTCTTCACCACTCACATCCATCCTTCATAAAACCCCACCAACCTCACCCTTCAAATTCAAACCACTTTCCCTCCCAAACCCACCCATTATGGCCGAACCATTTACCCCCCTCTCTCCTATATATACCCTTCTTCAACTCTTCATTTTCACACAACATACACACCCATTCTCCCCCCTCTTTGGCCGAATACACTACCATCTCCCACTTCCTCATTTCTTCTTCTTCTACTCTCTTCTTTCTTCTTTTGCTCGAGGACGAGCAAACATTTTAAGTTTGGTGTGGTAAAAGCGTTGCTTTCGTTTTTCCATAACCATTTATGGCATCCAAGGCCGGAGAAACCTCTAGAAAGAGGAAAGGGAAGGCAAAAGCTTCCACCTCCGAGTCATGGGAGATGGATAGATTCCTCTCAAGGGTGCATCAAGTCCACTTCTATGAAGTTGTGGCCTTGAAGAAGGTGATCCCCGAAGTCCCCTTTTCACTCAAAAAGGGTGAATATCCGGAGATCCGCCATGAGATCCGAAGAAGAGGTTGGGAAGTACTTACCAACCCCATTCAACAAGTCGGAATCTTGATGGTTCAAGAGGTCTATGCCAATGCATGGATCACAAAGAACCATGACCAAAGTGTGAACCCGAATCCAAAGAATTATCTCACTATGGTTCGGGGGAAATACTTGGATTTTAGTCCGGAGAGTGTGAGGGTGGCGTTCAACTTGCCTATGATGCAAGGAGATGAGCATCCTTACACTAGAAGGGTCAACTTTGATCAAAGGTTGGACCAAGTCCTCACAGTCATATGTGAAGAGGGCGCATAATGGAGGCAAGACTCAAGAGGAAAGCCGGTTCAATTGAGAAGGCATGACCTCAAGCCCGTGGCTAGAGGATGGTTAGAGTTCATACAACGCTCAATCATACCCACTAGCAACCGGTCCGAAGTTACCATAGACCGGGCCATCATGATTCTTAGCATCATGATTGGGGAAGAAGTAGAAGTTCATGAGGTTATAGCTCAAGAACTCTACAAGGTGGCGGACAAGACCTCCACCTTGGCAAGGTTAGCCTTTCCTCATCTCATTTGTCACCTCTGTTATTCAGTTGGAGTTGACATAGAGGGAGACATTCCCATAGATGAGGACAAGCCCATCACCAAGAAAAGGATGGAGTACACAAGAGATCTCACTCATCATGAGATTCCTGAGATTCCTCAAGGGATGAATTTTCCTCCACAAAACTATTGGGAGCAACTAAACACCTCCCTAGGAGAGTTAAGTTCCAACATGGGACAAATGAGGGTGGAGCATCAAGAACACTCCATCATCCTTCATGAAATTAGAGAAGATCAAAGAATCATGAGGGAGGAGCAACAAAGACAAGGAAGAGACATTGAGGAGCTCAAGCACTCCATAGGATCTTCAAGAGCAAGAAAGAGCCGCCATCACTAAGGTGGACCCGTTCCTTGATTTCCTTGTTATTGTTCTTCTGTTTTTCGATTTTTATGCTTTATGTTACTCATGTTTATGTCTTGTGATCATTAGTGTCTTAGTGTCTATGCCTTAAAGTTATGAATGTCCTATGAATCCATCACCTTTCTTTAATAAAAATGTGCTTAATTGAAAAGGAAAGAATTGCATGAATTCTGAATTTTATAATAGTTTAATTAGTTTGATGTGGTGGCAATACTTTTGTTCTTTGAATGTATGCTTGAACAGTGCATATGTCTTTTGAATTTGTGGTTCATGAATGTTGGCTCTTGAAAGAATGATGAAAAAGGAGACATGTTACTGAGGATCTGAAAAATCAATAAAATGATTCTTGAAGCAAGAAAAAGCAGTGAATACAAAAAAAAAAAAAGAGAAGAAAAACCGAAAAAAAAAAAACGAAAAAAAACAGAAAGAAAGAAAGAATAAAGTTGTGATCCAAGGCAAATAAGAGTGTGCTTAAGAACCCTGGACACCTCTAATTGGGGACTTTAGCAAAGCTGAGTCACAATCTGAAAAGGTTCACCCAATTATGTGTCTGTGGCATGTATGTATCCGGTGGTAATACTGGAAGACAGAGTGCTTTGGGCCACAGCCAAGACTCAATAAGTAGCTGTGTTCAAGAATCATCATACTTTACTAAGAGAATCATTAACACTATCTGGATTCTAAGTTCCTAAAGAAGCCAACCATTCTGGATTACAAGGGATAGAGTGAGATGCCAAAACTATTCAGAGGCAAAAAGATAAAAGCCCCGCTCATCTAGTTAATACTGATCTTCATAGATGTTTTTGGAGTTCATTGCATATTCTCTTCTTTTTTATCTTATTTGATCTTCAGTTGCTTGGGGACAAGCAACAATTTAAGTTTGGTGTTGTGATGAGCGGATAATTTGTATACTTTTTGGCATTGTTTTTAGTATGTTTTTTATATGATCTAGTTAGTTTTTAGTATATTTTTATTAGTTTTTAGTTAAAATTCACTTTTCTGGACTTTACTATGAGTTTGTGTGTTTTTCTGTGATTTCAGGTATTTTCTGGCTGAAATTGAGGGACCTGAGCAAAAATCTGATTCTGAGACTCAAAAGGACTGCAGATGCTGTTGGATTCTGACCTCCCTGCACTCGAAGTGGATTTTCTGGAGCTACAGAAGCCCAATTGGCGCGCTCTCAACGGCGTTGGAAAGTAGACATCCTGGGCTTTCCAGCAATATATAACAGTCCATACTTTGCCCAAGATTTGATGGCCCAAACCGGCGTTCAAAGTCACCTCAAGAAATTCCAGCGTTAAACGCCGGAACTGGCACCTAAATGGGAGTTAAACGCCCAAACTGGATTAAAAGCTGGCGTTTAACTCCAAGAAGAGTCTCTACACGAAATTCCTTCATTGCTCAGCCCAAGCACACACCAAGTGGGCCCGGAAGTGGATTTTTATGTCATTTACTCATTTCTGTACACCCTAGGCTACTAGTTTCTTATAAGTAGGACCTTTTATTATTGTATAAAAAAACCTTTAGGGAGCTTTTGATCATGTTTTTATGATTGAACCCTCTTTTGGGAGGCTGGCCATTCGGCCATGCCTAGACCTTATGCTTATGTATTTTCAACGGTGGAGTTTCTACACACCATAGATTAAGGGTGTGGAGCTCTGCTGTACCTCGAGTATTAATGCAATTACTATTGTTCTTCCATTCAAATTCCACTTGTTCTTTTACCAAGATATCACTTGCTCTTCACCTATGAACAAGGTGACTGACAACCATTCTTGTTCTACAAGCATCTGAGGCTTAGTGAATATCTCTTGGATTTCTGATTGCATGATGCATGGTTGATCGCCTGACAACCGAGTGCTCGCCTGACAAACGAGCCAGCCATTCCGTGAGATCAGAGTCTTCGTGGTATAGGCAAGAACTGATGGCAGCATTCAAGAGAATCCGGAAGGTCTAACCTTGTCTGTGGTATTCTGAGTAGGATTCAATGACTGAATGACTGTGACGTGCTTCAAACCTGTAACCTACTGGGCGTTAGTGACAGACGCAAAAGAGTTATTCTATTCTGGTAGGGGAGGGAACCAAACCGGTGATTGGCAGCACTGTGACAGAGTGTGTGCATTAGCTTTCACTGCGCGGATGGGAGGTAGCTGCTGACAACAGTGAGACCCTATACGAGCTTGCCATGGAAAGGAGTAAGAAAGGATTGGATGAAGACTGTAGGAAAGCAGAGAGACGGAAGGGAAGGCATCTTCATACACTTGTCTGAAGCTCATACACCAATGATATACATAAGTATCACTATCCTTATCTTTTATGTTATTTTCGTTCATCATCATACATATCTGAGTTTACCTGACTAAGATTTACAAGATGACCATAGCTTGCTTCAATACTAACAATCTCCGTGGGATCGACCCTTACTCACGTAAGGTTTATTACTTGGACGACCCAGTGCACTTGCTGGTTAGTTGTGCGAAGTTGTGTAATGCCATGGTATTGAGCGCACCAAGTTTTTGGAGCCATTACCAGGGATTATGAGAGTTGTGAAAAAGTATAGTTCACAATTTCGCGCACCACCCACTTGGTGTGTGCTGGGGCTGAGCTTTGAGCTTTACACGTGCATATTCTGTTTCTGGAGTTAAACGCATGGTTGTAACCTATTTTGGGTGTTTAACTCCAACTTGTAACCTGTTTCTGGCGTTTAACGCCAGAATGGAACATGGAATTGACGTCAAACGCTAGTTTACATCGTTTATCTTCGAGCAAAGTATGGAATATTATATATTGCTGGAAAGCCCTGGATGTCTACTTTCCAACTCAATTAAGAGCGTGCCAATTGGACTTTTGTAGCTCCAGAAAATTCATTTCGAGTGCAGGGAGGTCAGAATCCAACAACATCAGCAGTCCTTTTTCAGCCTGAATCAGATTTTTGCTCAGATCCTTCAATTTCAGCCAAAAAATACCTGAAATCACAAAAAAACACACAGACTCATAGTAAAGTCTAGAAATATGAATTTTGCCTAAAAACTAATAAAAATATACTAAAAACTAACTAAAATATACTAAAAACGACATGAAATTACCCCAAAAAATCGTATAAAATATCCGCTCATCACAACACCAAACTTAAACTGTTGCTTGTCCCCAAGCAACTAGATAAATAAAATAGGATAAAAAGAAATCAAGAAGCAATAATATCTCAGAGTTTTAAGTGACGCTCAGATTCTAATTAGATGAGCGGGACTAGTAGCTTTTTGCTTCCGAACAGTTTTGGTATCTCACTTTATCTTTTGAAATTTGGAATGATTGGCATCCATATGAACTCTGAATTCAGATAATGTTATTGGTTCTCCTATTTCAGTATGTTGATTCTTGAACACAGTTACTTATGAGTCTTGGCTGTGATCCTAAGCATTTTGTTTTCCAGTATTACTACCAGATACATAAATGCCACAGACACATAACTGGGTAAACCTTTTCAGATTGTGACTCACCTTTGCTAAAGTCCCCAGTTAGAGGTTTCCAGAGTTCTTAGGCACATTCTTTTGCTTTGGATCACGACTTTAACCACTCAGTCTCAAGCTCTTTACTTGGACCTTCATGACACAAGCACATGGTTAGGGACAACTTGATTTAGCCGCTTAGGCTAGGATTTTATTCCTTTAGGCCCTCCTATCCATTGATGCTCAAAGCCTTGGATCCTTTTTACCCTTGCCTTTTGGTTTAAAGGGCTATTAGCTTTTTCTGCTTGCTTTTTCTTTTTTTGCCCTTTTTTTTCTGCAAGCTTTTTTATTCACTGCTTTTTCTTGCTTCAAGAATCAATTTCATAATTTTTTTCCGATTATCAATAACATTTCTCCTTTTTCATCATTCTTTCAAGATCCAACAATTTTAACATTCATAAACTTCGCTATAAAAAACATGCACTGTTTAAGCATTCATTCAGAAGACAAAAAATATTGCCACCACATATAAATAATTTGAATTTATCTTATTAAGAACTCGAAAAAATAAAAATTGCCTCCTTTATTCTAAAAAATCTACTATTTTATTCATGTTTAATGATGATGAGAGAAATAAATTATAGCTTATTTGGAAATAAAAATAAAGATCCTAATTACTAATAGTCATGTAACTCTAAAAAAAATAGGTTCCTAATAATAAAAGTTATCACAGATTTAAAGTTAAGATTAAGACTCAACAACCTTTAGTTTGGGAGATGATGGGTGCTCCTTCAACCTGTGGGGTGTCTGGTCCTTCAAGAGACAGCTTCTGGCGCTTCAGCTCCTGTAGATCATGCCCTTACTTCTCTTATTCTTTAAGCAGTTTGCAAATCATGCTGTCTTGATTCTGCTGCTCTTGGATCTTCGAATATTTGTCTTCTTTCAGATCAAATTTAACTTCCGAGATCACTGAACTCAGACCCATTATTTTGTGGTAATGGTCTGCATGTTCTTTGGTTCAAAACTTTTCTTGATTCTAAAGTGGTTTTGGAATATTCTCTTTCTTGCCTCTTGAAGTGGTTTGTTTTCCCTTAGGTGCAATGATCTTGATGAGTTTTAGCTCAGTGATCATGGAAGAACACACTAAACTTAGAGGTTTGCTTGTCCTTAAGCAAAAGAAAGGAAGCGAGAAGGAATAGAAGGAGAGGCAATTTCGAATTGTGGAGGAGAGGTGGGTGGGTTCAAAAATTTTGAAAAAGATATGATAAAAGATATGATTTGCAAAAGATAGATATGATATGCAAGAGATGCAATTTTAAAATTCAAAAGATATGATAAGAATTTGAAAAAGATAAATCTAATTTTGAAAAGATGATATGATGAGTTAAAAAAGATTTGAAAAGAGATTGAAGAAGAATGAAGAAATATTTTTAGGATTAAGATTTTTTTTGCATTTTGAAGTTGAAAGATGAGAATTTGTAACATGTTCATGCAAGAAATCATGAATTGAAACATGAAAAATGGAAAAAATTTGAAGTGAAACGAAATTTACCTCCTTCCCACAATCCTGGCGTTAAACGCCCAGGAGATGCTTCCTTTGGGCGTTTAACGCCCAGTCCTTGCTTGTTTTAGGCGTTTAACGCCCAGTAGTTGCTTGTTTTGGGCGTTTAACACCCACTTGCTGCTTCTTTCTGGCGTTAAACGCCAAAAACCTTCCTTACTGGCGTTTTTGCGCTAGTGATGTCCTTTTTCTCTGTGATTCCTCTGCTTTATGTCCTGAACCTTTATTTCTCTGTATCATTCACTGAAATGTATTATCTAATTTAAAATTAAAATTACAAATAAAGTAAACTCATGACTGGGTTACCTCCCAGCAAGCGCTTCTTTACTGTCTTTAGCTGGACTATTACTGAGCTTTTAATCTAGTCTGCAATGTCTGCAAACTACGGAACTTCCTGAATAGCAAACAATTGCTCATCCGGAAAGGTTTCAGAGATCTCAGTAGGAGGGAGGGACGCACCTGCTACTGGTTCTATCCGGGACAGGTGATCAGCTACTTGATTTTCTGTCCCTTTTCTGTCTCTTATTTCTATATCAAACTCTTGCAGAAGCAACACCCATCTTATGAGCCTGGGTTTTGAATCCTGCTTTGTGAATAGATATTTAAGAGCAGCATGGTCAGTGTACACAATCACTTTTGATCCTACTAAATAAGATTTGAATTTGTCAAAGGCATAAACCACTGCAAGCAATTTCTTTTCTATGGTTGTGTAGTTCTTCTGCACATCATTTAGAATACGCTGCCATAATAAATGACGTGCAGAAGCTTATCATGCCTTTGTCCCAATACTGCACCAATGGCATGGTCACTGACATCACACATTAGTTCGAATGGTAATGCCCAATTTGGTGCAGAAATGATTGGTGCTGTGACGAACTTAGCTTTCAGAGTCTCAAAGGCCTGCAAACACTCTTTGTCAAAGACAAATGGTGTATCTGCAGCCAGTAGATTGCTCAGAGGTTTTGCAATTTTCGAAAAATCCTTAATAAACCTCCTATAGAATTCTGCATGCCCCAGAAAGCTTCTGATTACCTTAACATTGGCAGGTGGTGGTAATTTTTTAATTACCTCTACCTTAGCTTGATCCACCTCTATTCCCTTGTTCGAAATTTTGTGCCCAAGGACAATTCCTTCAGCCACCATAAAGTGACATTTCTCCCAGTTTAAAACCAGGTTAGTCTCTTGGCACCTCTTTAGAACAAGTGCTAGATAGTCAAGACAGGAGCTGAATGAGTCTCCAAATACTGAAAAGTCATCCATGAAGACTTCCAAAAATTTTTCCACCATATCAGAGAAAATAGAGAGCATGCACCTTTGAAAGGTTGCAGGTGCATTGCATAGACCAACTGGCATCCTTCTGTATGCAAATAGTCCAGATGGACATGTGAATGCTGTTTTCTCTTGATCTTGGGGATCTACTGCAATTTGGTTATAACCTGAATTTCCATCCAGAAAGCAGTAGTAATCATGACATGCTAGTCTTTGTATCATCTGGTCTATGAATGGTAAAGGAAAATGATCCTTTTTGGTAGCTGTATTGAGCCTTTTGTAATCAATACACATACGCCACCCTGTAACTGTTCTTGTAGGAACCAGTTCATTCTTTTCATTATGAACCACTGTCATGCCACCCTTCTTAGGGATGACTTGGACAGGGCTTACTCAGGGACTATCAGAAATAGGATAAATAATCCCAGCCTCTAGTAATTTAGTGACCTCCTTCTGCACCACCTCCTTCATGGCTGGATTCAGCCGCCTCTGTGGTTGAACCACTGGCTTAGCGTCATCCTCCAATAGGATCTTGTGCATGCATCTGACTGGGCTAATGCCCTTAAGATCACTGATGGACTACCCAAGAGCTGTCTTGTGTGTCCTCAGCACTTGAATTAGTGCTTCCTCTTCCTGTGGCTCTAAGGTAGAGCTTATGATTACAGGAAAAGTGTTACCTTTTCCCAGAAATGCATATTTCAAGGATGGTGGTAATGGTTTGAGCTCGGGTTTAGGAGGTTTCTCCTCTTCCTGAGGGATTTTCAAAGGTTTTATTATTCTCTCTGGTTCCTCCAGATTAGGCTGAACGTCTTTAAAGATATCCTCTAGCTCTGATTTGAGACTCTATATTGACCTCTTCCACCAGAGAGTCAATAATATCAATGCTCATGCAGTTGTTTGGTGTGTCTGGATGCTGCATAGCTTTGACAACATTCAACTTAAACTCGTCCTCATTGACTCTCAGGTTAATTTCCCTTTCTGGACGTCAATGAGGGTTCGTCCAGTTGCTAGGAAAGGTCTTTCTAGAATGAGAGTTGCACTCTTGTGCTCCTCCATTTCCAGCACCACAAAGTCAGTGGAAAAAGCAAATGGCCCAACCTTGACAATCATGTCTTCAATCATGCCTGATGGGTATTTAATGGAGCCATCAGCAAGTTGGAGACATATCTGGGTTGTTTGACTTCTTCAGTCAAACCAAGCTTTTTGATAGTGGATGCAGGTATTAGGTTGATACTTGCTCCAAGATCACATAAAGCTTTCTTGGTACAAGTACCCTCTAATGTGCATGGTATCATGAAGCTTCCAGAATCTTTAAGCTTTTCTAGTAAGCTTTTTAGAATGACTGTACTGCATTCTTCAGTGAGGAAAACTTTTTCAGTTTCTCTCCAGTTCTTCTTATGACTCAAGATCTCTTTCATGAACTTAGCATAAGAGGGTATTTGCTCAAGTGCCTCTGCAAACAGAATCTTTATTTCAAGAGTCCTGAGATAGTCTGCAAAGCGGGCAAATTGCTTATCCTGCTCTGCTTGGTGGAGTTTCTGAGGATAATGCATCTTGGCTTTGTATTCCTCAACCTTAGTTGCTACAGGTTTATTTCCTACAGAGGTAGTTGGGAAAGCCTTCTTAGAGGGGTTGCTATCAGCACTTGTATGTGTTTGATCCCTTACTGGCACTTGAATGCCAGGATCGGCAGCTGAATTGGCATTTAACGCCCAATTCCTACCTGTTTCTGGCGTTTGAACGCTAGAACTGAGCTCTCATTGGGTGTTTAACGCCAGCTCCTTGCCTGTTTTTGGCGTTTGAACGCCAGAACTGAGCATAGGTTGGGCGTTTAACGCCAGCTTTTCACCCTTTTCTGGCGTTTGAATGCCAGAATTATTCCTCTCTGGGCTCTTACTGTCCTCAGAGGGATTTTGGGTAGCAATTTGTTCATT
The DNA here is from genome assembly GCF_014773155.1 of Arachis stenosperma. Classification (NCBI taxonomy): domain Eukaryota; kingdom Viridiplantae; phylum Streptophyta; class Magnoliopsida; order Fabales; family Fabaceae; genus Arachis; species Arachis stenosperma. The sequence continues at coordinate 128,347,633 of NC_080385.1, read as the reverse complement.
TCTTGGCTTCCTGCTGCTTTGAAGTGAGGTATTTAATATTTTCCCACTTCTTAATTAAACTGCTTGGCACTCTTCTGTTATTTGTTTTGATAACCGCTGTTTTGTTTACTTTAACTGTACTTCCATATTCATATTAGCAATTCTTGTGTCTTGTAGCATCTCCTTGAATTCAGCTAGCTGGTTTGTTAGAAAATCTAATTGCTGATTGAATTCAGTAACTTGTTCTGCAGGACTGAGTTCAGCAGTTACTGTTTTAGCCTATTCTTTCATGGAAGACTCACTTCTTAAGTACAGATGCTGATTTTTGGCAACTGTATCAATGAGGTCTTGAGCCTCTTCAATTGTCTTTCTCATGTGTATAGATCCACCAGCTGAGTGGTCTAGAGATAATTGAGCCTTTTTTGTTAGCCCATAGTAGAAGATGTCTAACTGCACCCATTCTGAAAACATTTCAGAGGGGCATTTCCTTAGCATCTCTCTGTATCTCTCCCAGGCATCATAAAGAGATTTATTATCTCCTTGTTTAATGCCTTGGATGTCCAGCCTTAGCTGTGTCATCCGTTTTGGAGGGAAATATTGATTCGGGAATTTTTCTGACAGCTGTTTCCATGTCTTTATGCTTACTGTGGGTTGGTTATTTAACCACCTCTTAACTTTATCTTTTACAGCAAATGGAAATAGTAACAATCTGTAGACATCCTGATCTACTTCTTTATCACATATTGTGTCAGCAATTTGTAAGAACTGTGCCAGAAACTCAGTAGGTTCTTCTTGTGGAAGACTGGAATATTGGCAATTTTGCTGCACCATGATAATGAGCTGAGGGTTTAGCTCAAAGTTACTAGCTTTAATGGGGGGTATACAGATACTACCCCCATATGAAGCAATGGTGGGGTTGGCATATGACCCCAGAGTCCTTCTGGACTGTTCATTTCCACTTAGGTCCATGATGGAGAAAGGGAGATGATGTGAATTAGAGATTCAAATAGTATTATTAAAAATATATTTTAAATTTTTTTTGAAATAATAATAATAATAAAAATTGGAAACTAGAATAATTAATAAAATAAAAAAAGAGATTTTTGAAAATTTTTTATGAGGCTTTTCGAAAAATGAAGAGAGAGAAAGTAGTTAGGAAGTTTTGAAAAAGATATGATAAGATAAAATTTTGAAATTGAAATCTGAATTTTTTTTTAAAAATTTCGAAATATTTAAAAATAGTTAGAAAATATATTATTATTTTTTTTGAATTTTATGATGAAAGAGAAAAACACACAAAATATATAAGACTTAAAATTTTTAGATCTAATGCTCCTTGTTTTCAAAAATTTTGGAGGGAAAACACCAAGGAACACCAAACTTACAAATTGACACAAGATTTAATCAAAGAGAAATTATTTTTGAAAAAGTTTTAAAAGGAAGATAGCCAATTACCAAGAACATAAGCACAACACTCTAGCCAATTGAGCTATAAATTTAACATGTTTTAATAAGGTATTTAATAAATAATTTTTTTTGAAAACTAATATTTTGAAAAAGCACAAGAAAGATAAAAAAAGACACAGAACAAGAAAAACTAAAGATCAAACAAGAAAAATTGACAAGAACAACTTGAAGATCAAAGAAGAACAAAGAACATGCAATTCGAAAATTGAAAGACAAAGAAAAGCATGCAATTGACACCAAACTTAAAACATGACACTAACTCACAGAAAAACTAAAAATTAATAAAGAAAAATAATATTTTTGAAAAGAAAATAAAAGACTTTGACCCAAAAGACAAAATTTTCCTAATCTAAGCAACAAGATTCACCGTCAGTTGTCCAAACTCGAACAATCCCGGCAACGGCGCCAAAAACTTGGTGCACGAAATTATAAATCACACTTTTAACAACTCGTACCACTAACCAGCAAGTGCACTGGGTCATCCAAGTAATACCTTACGTGAGTAAGGGTCGAATCCCACGTAGATTGTTGGCTTGAAGCAAGCTCTGGTTATCTTGTAACTCTTACTTAGGATAATAATAATTCTCAGTTTTGATTGGTAGTAAATAAAAAGCATGGATTAAATAATACTTGTTATGCAGTAATGGAGAATATGTTGGAGTTTTGGAGATGCTTTGTCTTCTGAATCTCAGCTTTCCCCTTGTCTTCTTCTTCATGCACGCAAGGTTCCTCCTATGGCAAGCTGTGTGTTGGTGGATCATCGTTGTCAATGGCTACCATCCGTCCTCTCAGTGAAAATGGTCCAAGTGCGCTGTCACTGCACGGCTAATCATCTGTCGATTCTCACTCATGCTAGAATAGGATCCATTGATCCTTTTGCGTCTGTCACTACGCCCAACCCTTGTGAGTTTGAAGCTTATCACAGTCATTCAATCCCTGAATCCTACTCGAAATACCACAGACAAAGTTTAGACTTTCCAGATTCTCAAGAATGCTGCCAATGAATTCTAGCTTATACCACGTAGACTCTGATTAAGGAATCCAAGAGATACTCATTCAATCTAATGTAGAACGAAGGTGGTTGTCAGGCACGCGTTCATAGGTTGAGAATGGTGATGAGTGTCACGGATCCTCACATTCATCATATTGAAGTGCGAATGAATATCTTAGATAGAAACAAGCGTGTTTGAAAAAAAAACGGAAATAATTGCATTAATTCATCGAGACACAGCAGAGCTCCTCACCCCCATCAATGGAGTTTAGAGACTCATGCCATCAGAAATACAAAGTTCAGATTTAAAAATGTCATGAGATCTAAAATAAATCTCTAAAAGTTATTTAAATACTAAACTAGTAACCTAGGTTTACAGAAAATGAGTAAACTGAGATAGATAGTGCAGAAATTCACTTCTGGGGTCCACTTGGTGTGCTGGGGCTGAGGCGTGCATAGGCTATTTCTGGAGTTAAACGCCAGGTTGTAACCTGTTTTGGGTGTTTAACTCCAACTTGTAACCTATTTCTAGCGTTTAACACCAGAATAAAACATGGAATTGGTGTCAAACACCAGTTTACGTCATTTATCTTCGAGCAAAGTATAAACTATTATATATTTCTGGAAAGCCCTGGATGTCTACCTTCCAATGCAATTGAGAGCGCGCCAATTGGACTTTTGTAGCTCCAAAAAATCCATTCCGAGCGCAGGGAGGTCAGAATCCAACAACATCAGCAGTCCTTTTTCAGCCTGAATAAGATTTTTGCTCAGATCCTTCAATTTCAGCCAGAAAATACCTGAAATCACAGAAAAACACAAAGACTCATAGTAAAGTCCAGAAATATGAATTTTTCCTAAAAACTAATGAAAGTATACTAAAAACTAACTAAAACATACTAAAAACTACATGAAATTACCCTCAAAAAGCGTATAAAATATCCGCTCATCATTGAAATCCTCATTATTTGGCATCAACCCACCCATATTCTATTTGTTTCCTTATCTTTGTTTCTGGGTTACTTTTCTTCCTTTTTCTCTTCTTTCAGGATGGCCACCAAGAAGGGAAAGGGAATGCTTCTCAATGGGGCGACAGACAAGTCCATCTGCATAATCTTTGGAGAAAAGCATCAGTTGTAGCAACCCCTCCACTTGCACATCTTAACATGCACCGAGAACGGTGCAATCTTTAAGTATGGGGAGGTCAATACCGATCTCTGTGGGTTAGTCACTTTCTTCTCAACACCAATTTTAGGATTTTTCTTTGTTAGTTCACTGTTGCATTTGCATGTTTGATTGCATGTTTGTTTGTTTTTGTGCATATTCTACCACTGCTTGGTTGAAATGATGAGTTCTTCTTCAAGAAACTTATATTATATTTCACTAATTTGAATAAAATTTTTGTTAAACCTGTTTGAAGAAATATTATATTGGAACATGGTTTAGAGCCCGAACACACAAAACCAGTGAGATTTTGAGCCTAATTGATTGGTTGCATTTTATCAACCAATATTTTGTTTTGGTGTGTGTTGTTCTCTCTAAAATTATGATCTATATCTTGCTTAATTCTATATTTCCATGGTTTGATGTATGCATGCACTTATATGATTGAGGCCTTTGTTTCACTGATCTTACATACCCATATAGCCTTACTCTTTCATTATCCTTTGCAAGCCAATTTGAGCCTATTTTACCCCATTTGTTCTTTATTTTAGCATATCATTAACTCTAAGCGGAAAACAATAATGTCCCTAATTTGAATCCTTGGTTAGCTTAGACTAGTGAAAGTGCTCATGAATTAAGTGTGGTGAAATTGTGATTGAAAATATTTGGTTTGAGAATTGGGTGTTGTATATTCTTGATAAAATGTGAAAAAGAATGTTAACACATAAGCATGCAATATCTTAATCATATGCATTGAGAAAGACAAAAAAAATAATAATAATAATACAAAGAAAAAAAAAAGAGAAAAAGAAAAGAAAAAAGGAGAGCAAATAATAAAAATGGGACAAAATGGCCCAAGTTAAGTAATAATATCAATGCATATGAGTTGTACTTAAATTTGGGATGCTTGAATATGTGCAAAACATGGTTAATGGATAAGTTAGGTTGTGTATTTTGATTACATTGATTGTCCTAAGTTAGGTGGGAAGTTTAGGTTAATTAAGGATTCAGATTCTAGTCCACTTGACCAAATACAATCCTACCTTGACCCTAACCCCATTACAACCCTTAAAAGACCTCTTGATATGTGTATCTATGCATTAATTCTTTGTTGATTGGTAGAAGAAGAGCAAGCCTTAGAAAGCAAGATTAGTAGAGAATTGAGAGAATCGAACCTCAAACACTTGAGCGATTAGAGTGTATACACTTCCAGTGAGGGTTCGATGCTCGATTCCTTGTTCCCGGCTTTCATAAGCTATTTTCTTTTGCAAGTTTACTTGTACCTTATTTTATGATTTGAATTAGTGAGATCTAATTCATATTTCTTCTTGAAGGATTTGTTTAATTTTCACCAAGTAGGTAAAAGCATTTTGCATGTAGTTGCATTTATATAAATATGTTGCATTTCATACATCCTACCATTCCTTTTCACTCTTATAATTTCTCTTGAGCTTAGCATGAGGACATGCTAATGTTTAAGTGTGGGAAGATTTGATACACTACTATTTCGTGGTACATCTTGTGCTTAATTGAGTGGATTTTATCCACTAATCTCACATGTATTCATGTGAATTGCATGTTTTACATTTTCCTTCCTGATTTTGTACTATGATTGAAAACATATTTTTTTGGTGTTAATTTAGCTAATTTTAATCCTTTCTCATTACAATTTGATGCCTTGATATGTGTGTTAAGTGTTTTCAGAGATTACAGGGCAGGAATGGCGTAGAGGATGGAAAGGAAGCATGCAAAAGTGGAAGGAATACAAGAAGCTGAAGGAACTGCAATGTTGTCAGCCTTGACCTCTTCGCACTCAATCGATCATGATTTGAGCTACACAGGTTTAAATGAGGCGGTTCCAGTTGCGTTGAAAAGCTAACATCCGGAGCTTCGAAATGATATATAATTTGATATAGTGGCCATGCAGCTAGGCAACGTGCACCCGCACTTGACGCGCAGAAGCAAATTGGCAAAAAGTCCATCGGCGCGCACGCGCACCTGGCACGTACGCGCGACATGCGCGACGTACTGGGACTGCAAAAATCACTGGGGGAAATTTCTGGGCTATTTTTGACCCAGTTTTCGACCTAGAAAACACATATTAGAGGCTACAGAGTGGGAAAATCATTCAATCATTCACTTCTCATTATTCATAATTTTAGGTTTTAGATGTAATTTTTAGAGAGAGAGGCTCTCCTCTCTCTAGGTTTTAGGATTTAGGATTTCTCTTCTACTCTTATTGATTACTCATTATTATTTTAGTTTGTGAACTTTTGATGTTAGATTCAATCTTCATATTAATGCAATTGACTGTTTGGATTTTATTATCTCCTATTGCTTTGCTATGCTTTTGTGTTGTGCCTTCCAAGTGTTTGATAAAATGCTTGGGAGGGTCCTAGAGTAGATTTTTCTCCTTTTGGCTTTTGTTGAGTAATTGGTGACATTTGAGTTATCAAACTCCTTTGTTGATGGATAATTGTTATGTTTGCTAGTTGATTTGAATTTCACTAACTCTAGTCTATCCATTAGAGTTGACTAGGACTTGAGGAAATCAAATTGATTTATCCACTTGATATACCTTCACAGTTAGAGGTTGACCAAGTGGGAGCAACAACTAATTCTCGTCACAATTGATAAGGATAACTAGGATAGGACATCCAGTTCTCATACCTTGCCAAGAGCTTTTCTAGTTATTAGTTTATTCCTTTTGCCATTTACAATTCTTTTTTCCTATCCAAAATCCCAAAACACGCTTTTCCATAACCAATTATAAGCACACCTCTCTGCAATTCCTTGAGAGATGACTCGAGGTTTAAATACTTCGGTTATCAATTTTATTAGGGGTTTGTTACTTGTGACAACAAAGTTTTTGTATGAAAGAATTCTTGCTGGTTTAGAAGCTATACTTTCAACGAGAACTTATTTGTGAAATTCTCGACCACACAAGAATCCATTCGTCAATTAGCTACGTAGGTTGACGTGGATGTAAATGATGCGTGAGCATCTTATCTATCTTTTCCTAGTGAATTTGCATCTAAATTGTTGAGTTTAATTTAGAATTAATTATATTTTAGCCACTATGGATGCTATTTTGAGTTTTGTGCAATTTTATTTATTTTAGGTAGCATTTAGAGGGATTTGATGAAGTTTCTGCAGAGAAAAATAAGAAACCAAAGAGATGACCAGCGTAGACCGACGCGGACGCATGGCTCAGGCGACCGCGCGGAATGGAGAAATTGCAATGACGCGAACGCGTGGACTGGAATCTGCACAAATGACGCGAGCGCGTGAACTACGCGAATGCGTTACATGCGCGATCTGCAATAATTCAGAAAATGCTGGTTACGAATTTTGGGCTGTTTTGACCCACTTTCCAGCCCAGAAAATATAGATTAGAAGCTGCAGAATGGACAAATCAAGTGGTCCCCAACCATCAACTGAAGATCTGTTAATTAATTCGAATTTAAATTCAATTCTTATCTTTTAGGAAAAGATATTATTATTTTTAATTTTTGATTTTTTAAAACCTATTAGGATTAGTAATAAATAGAAACTCTGTACATTTAGACAGGTACCAGATTGTTACCAGATTGTTACTAGATTGTTACCAGAACCCTTATTTTTCTTCTCTGAACCATGAGCAACTAATCTTTCATTGTTAAGGTTAGGAGCTCTGTCTATTTGTAATGGATTAATTCGTTTGATGTTTCTAATTTATTCATGTTTTGATTTATATTTCAATAATTATTTTTGCTCTTAATTTTATGAATATTGGGTGGAACGGAAGTATGACCCATATTCTAATTGAGTTCTTGTAAAACTTGGAAAAGTTCTTTACTTGAACAACAGCTTGAAAACATATTATACTGAATTTTTAATTGTTTGTATTTAACGGGATACGTGACATATAATCCCTTTATTTTTGGATAATTAGAATTCTTTTGGCATATAAACTAGAAATTGATCATCACCTCCTAATTGGAATTAATTGACCAAGGAATTGGCAGTTAATGAATTTTAGAGGAGACTAGAAAGGTCTAAGGAATTAGGGTCTAGTCACATGTAGTTTGCCATGAAATTATATCTTGCATGATCAAATTAGTTAGTAATAAAAGTTAATCTGGAAAATAGATAACTCTGAAACCTTAACTGTTTATCCATATTTTATTCCCAATTTATTTAATTGTCTATACTTTTGATATTTTGAATTCGAACTTAAACCTTTTGAACATTTCAAAACCAATTTCTGCTTGCCTAACTAAGCTTATCACTCAATAACTGTTGCTTAATCCATCAATCCTCGTGGGATCGACCCTTACTCACGTAAGGTATTACTTGGTACGACCCGGTGCACTTGCCGGTTAGTAAGTGTGGGTTATAAAAACCGCACAAGTTTTTGGCGCCGTTGGAAGGGATTGATAGTGATTAACAACTATTAATTGTTTGATTGTTTAGATTAGGCATTTTAATTTTAATTTTAATTTTATTTAAACATTATTTAATTAATTTTTTTTCTTTTCCTTTTTGTTTACCCCCCTCCCCTGTTCTTTCTCGTTTCTTTTTTTATTTGTTTTTTAAAAAAATAATAATAAAAAAATAAAATAATATATATATATAAAATATTTTTGAAATTTTTTTAAATAAATAGCACCAATATTTTTTTTAATTTCTGAAATTAAGTTTGGTGTTACCTATTTATTATTTTCCTTCTATTTATTTTATTCAATATTTTTATCTCTTTACACAGGTTACCTCACTGGGAATTCTCTGCACTCTGACGTAGAGATTCCCATTCTTTCTTGTTTTCTGGTTGTTTATGCGCAGGAACAGAGACAAAGAATATCTCTTAGACTTTGATCTTGAACCTGAAAGGACTTTCAGGCGGCGTTTACCACAAGCAAGACTTTACAAGGCTACAGAATCCACTATCGATCCCAATAATAATGCTAATGTCAATATGGCAAATCCGAATGGGGATGATCAACAAAGGAGAGTGCTTGGCTCTTATTCTACCCCTACTGCGGATCTTTATGGAAAAAGCATTGTGGTGCTCCCTATTGCTGCGAACAACTTTGAGTTGAAGCCTCAACTGGTCACCCTGGTGCAACAAAACTGTCAGTATCATGGTCTTTCCCACGAAGACCCAAATCAGTTTATTTCTAATTTTCTGCAAATTTGTGACACCGTGAAAATAAATGGAGTAAACCCAGAGGTGTACAAACTCATGCTCTTCCCGTTTGCTCTGAGGGATGGAGCAAAACTATGGCTAGATTCTCAACCAAAGGACAGTTTGGATACTTGGAACAAGGTGGTTACTGAGTTTCTCACAAAATTTTTCCCACCAAAGAAGCTGACTAAGCTTAGGATGGAGGTTCAGACCTTCAGACAGAAGGATGGTGAAACTCTGTATGAAGCTTGGGAGAGATAGAAGCTACTGACTAGGCAATGTCCTCCAACCATGTTCTCCAAATGGACACAAATAGACATATTTTATGAAGGCTTGGGTGAAATGTCTAAAATGTGCTTAGACAATTCTGCAGGAGGTTCATTGCACAAGAAGAAGACACTGGAGGAGACTATTGAGCTGATTGAATTGGTTGCAAGCAACCAATATTTATACTCCTCTAATAGGAATCCTGTGAACTCTGAAACCCCTCAGAAGAGAGGCGTGTTGGAAGTAGATGCTATTAATGCTCTTCTTGCTCAGAACAAGCTGATGTCTCAGCAAATAAATCTACTTACTCAACAGATGGGTGGCATGCAAGTCTCAGCTATCAACACCCAAAATCTACCACAGGAAGTCTCCTATGACAGGGAAGGTAACTTTATGCAAAATGATAATTATGATTATGCTCAACCCTCTTTTGAACAGGTGAATTACATGGGGAGTGGTCCTAGGAATCCCAACAATGATCCATATTCTAAGACATACAACCAGGGATGGAGGAATCACCCAAATTTTGGATGGAGGGATCAACCTCAGAGACCTCAAAACTTCAACAATAATTCTCAGGGCGGTTTCCAACAGAACAATGATCTGGAAGCAATATTGACAGGTTTTAGACAGGAAACCAGAGCATCCATCAAGAACCTGGATATTCAAATGGGTCAAATAGCCACCAAAGTTAATGAAATTGATCAGAGGACCACTAATAGCCTTCCTAGTAACACAATTCCAAATCCAAGAGAGGAATGCAAGGCTATCTCCGTGATAAGTGGATAAGTGGCAAGTACGGAAGCACAAGTTATGCAGAAAACCAGAGCCTCCATTAGAAATTTAGAGGTGCTAGTGGGCCAACTGAGCAAATAAATACTTGAGAGGTCCGCAAGCACATTTCAAGGTGATACAGTGGTGAACCCAAGACAAGATTGCAAGGCTATTCAATTAAGGAGTGGTAAAGTAGCTGGTTTTGAGACCAAGGTCAATGAAGAGCTAGTTGAAAAGGATGCTCCAATGGAGAAGAAGGAAGAAGTTGAGCACGCCCCTCCAAAGCGTGCGGACAATCTATTCCCAGACTCTCTTGACACTTATCATACACTACCAAAGGCTCCTGAGTACAAGCCTAAGATGCCATATCCTCAGAGACTTCAAAAGGAGACCAAGGACAAGCAGTTTTCAAAGTTCTTGGAAATCTTCAGAAAGTTACAAATCAATATTCCTTTTGCTGAGGTTTTGGAGAAAATGCCTATCTATGCCAAATTCATGAAGGAGCTGTTGTCAAAGAAAAAGCGTTTAAAGGGAGATGAGACAGTAGTCATGACTAAGGAATGTTGTGCTGTCATTCAAAATAACTTGCCAAGGAAGATGCCAGATCCAGGGAGCTTTCAAATTCCATGCACCATTGGGAGCACAACCTTTGAGAAAGCCCTATGTGATCTGGGGGGCAAGCATAAATCTAATGCCCCTATATGTGATGAAGAAACTGCAAATACAAGAGGCACAACCCACAAAGATAGCATTGCAGATGGCAGATAAATCTATGAAGCCTGGATATGGATTAGTGGAGAATATCTTAGTCAAAGTGGGTAAGTTCTTCCTCTCAGCAGACTTTGTGATTCTTGATACAGGAGAAGATGAGAATGCCTCTATAATTTTAGGAAGACCATTTCTAGCCACTGAAAGAGCTCTGATTGATGTAGAAGTGAGTGAATTAGTGCTTAGAGTCCATAATGAGCAACTGGTCTTTCATGTCTTCAAAGATATACATCCAACAGGTGAAGAAGAGAGGTGCATGCAAGCTGAGCTTATTGATCCAAACCTTTAAAAATTGCCTGATGATACACAGCAAAATCTGCAACTCAAACTTCCTTTGGTAACAGTCAATAAGATTCCTCCTGACATCAAACCTAAGTTTAGTGTTGGGAATGCATCATCTACCAAGGAAGAGGTTCCTAAAAAGAAGAAAGTGCCAAGAGGATGCAGAAACAAAAAGATCCCCACTGAAGGTTTCTCCCCAGAAATGAAGGTAGTATTGACCAGCAATCCAGCATGGGTTTATACAGTAATCAGAATCCTCTATCTGGACCATATTGAGCTACGTTATGGAGACACAGGAAAGAAGTTCAAAGTAAGGGGTGAAGAGCTGAGCCCCTATGATCCTCCTCCTTAGAGGAGCTGACCGTCAAGCTAGTGACGATAAAGAAGCGCTTGTCGGGAGGCAACCTGATAATTTCGTATCCTTAGCTATTTTTATTTTTCATAGTAGTAATTTTCTTATTTTATTTTTATTGAGTTCTTACTAATTTTCTGATCATGCAGCTATGTTCTCCCAGGAACCTAACACCTCAAGCTATAAAAAAATGCCACGCGACGCGACCGCATCAGCGACGCGTCCGCGTCGCAAGGAGAGGGGAGAAAATAAAAACAAACAGAGAGTCACGCTGGAGGTGTGCCAGTGGCACAAATCGCCCCACCCGACCGCATCGCCGACGCGTCCGCGTCATGTGGGAATATTAGCCTCCCACAGGACCGCGTGACCCACGCGGCCGCGTGCCCTGATTTTTCGACGTAAAAAGGGTGTATAACAAAATATTGTGCTGGAGTGGTGCTGGCTTGGTGCTAGACGCATAATCCCTATCACGCGAACGCGTCGCCGACGCGTTCGCGTAATTCCCTTCTGAAGCCACTCACGCGATCGCGTCACCCCAAATTTGGCAAATATATAAATTCGAACAGAGAGTTGTGCAGGCGCGATGCTGCACTCGCGCTAGAAGCATAACATGGGTCACGCGATCGCGTGACCGATGCGACCGCGTCAACTGAATTAAAGCGCAATCACGCGAACGCGTGCCCCACGCGGCCGCATCGCTTGCGCCGCCCAGTTTTCTCTCTCTCTCCCAATCCTAATTCTCCCTTATTCTTTTATCCTTTTATTTTTTTCTTCATAATAATTTATCTGTTTCTGTTTTCAGTTCTTCTTTGCTTGAGGACAAGCAAAACTTTAAAGTTTGGTGTTGACGCTTTGCTTAGAAATTTTCCGTTTATTCCCATGGCACCAAAAGGGAGGCGAATCATCTTCACTGAGGAGCACAACCTGAAGAATAAAGCAACCGCTAGGATAACTAAGGTGGTTGAGTTCTTTTTATTTTTATTCCTCCCTCTTTTTCTATGTTATGTTCCGGTTTTTTGCTATTTTGCTTTATTCGTTGCATGATCCTTTATTAGTAAGAATCATAGGTCTAGTTTAGTTTTCCCTTAAATACTTTAATGCTGAAAAGATATTTCATGTACCACTCACTGAACTTGAATCTAAAAAGAAAAGAAAAAGAAGTGATGTATTGCATGAGAAATTGAGTTTAATTTTAAGAATAGTCTTATTTACTTAAATGTGGTGGTATTTTCTGTGATTTTTGAATGCATGATATGAACAGTGCATATTTGAATTTGAATCAAGGGATGTTGATGTATAAGGAATAGCAATTTAGAGAATTATTATGACTTCTCTAAAATAAACAAAAATTTAATCCTTGAAGCAAAAGAAACAGCAAAAGAAAAAATCATTATATAAAGAAATAAATAATAATAAAAGCAAGGTCCAAGGCTCAGAGCATCAATGACTAGGGAGGTTAGCCATGATTAAAAGCTCAAAGAGTTGTTTCCCTAGTCACATGCTTGTGGTGTGATTGTGTCAAGTAATCCTTGAGACAGAACACCTAGAGTCGAGATCAATTACATTTAACAGAGTATGCCAAAGGCTTTGAGCACCACTGTCTGGGAGTAACTGAAAGAAAAATCAGAACTCAAAGAGAGTTCCCCAGTTAAGTGCTTGTGGTGTTTCTGTGTCAAGTAATCCTTGAGACAAAACATTTAAAGTAACGGCTAGGCTCAAGGTGCAAAGCACTAAGGAAAAATAAATTAAAGTAAATTTTGCTATGTTCAAGGATTAAACTGAATTATAAAAGATCAGAGAATTCATAATATTATTCGGATTCTAATTCCAGATGACAATGACATTCTTCTGATTCAAAGAAAAGTGAGATGCCAAACCTATTCAGGATTGCAGTTGTAAACCCCACTATAAGAAGAGACACGAGCTTAATCGAACTCTCATTCTCATGCAAATTCACATCCTAAGCCTATATTAGTTTTGGTTGCTTGAGGACAAGCAACAGTTTAAGTTTGGTGTTGTGTGATGCGTGAGCATCTTATTTATCTTTTCCTAGTGAATTTGCATCTAAATTGTTGAGTTTAATTTAGAATTAATTATATTTTAGCCACTATGGATTCTATTTTGAGTTTTTGTGCAATTTTTTTTATTTTAGGTAGCATTCAGAGGGATTTGATGAAGTTTCTGCAGAGAAAAAGAAGAAACCAAAGAGATGACCAGCGAAGCCCGACGCGGACGCATGGCTCACGCGACCACGCGGAATGGAGAAATTGCAACGACGCAATCGCGTGCCTGACGCGAACGCGTGGACTGGAATCTGCACAAATGACGCGAGCGCATGAACGACGCGAACGCGTCACATGCGCGATCTGCAATAATTTAGAAAATGCTGGTTATGAATTTTGGGTTGTTTTGACCCACTTTCCAGCCCAGAAAACACAGATTAGAAGCTGCAGAATGGACAAATCAAGTGGTCCCCATCCATCAACTGAAGATCTGTTAATTAATTTGAATTTAAATACAATTCTTATCTTTTAGGAAAAGATATTATTATTTTTAATTTTTGATTTTTTAAAACCTATTAGGATTAGTAATTGATGCCAGGGCATTTTGGCCAGTTTCACTGACCTTTCTTTACTGTTTTTAGGGTAGTTTCATGCATTTTCTTAAGAAATAAGCTAGTTTTGGGTAGATATTCACTTACATCTTGATTCAAGCATACATTGTGCACTTTACATGATTTCAGGACAAAGGAAGCAAAGAAGAACCACGTAGCAGCCACGTTAGTTTAACTAACGTGATCACTAACGTGGAATGGGAGCTAGCTTGCAATGTTAATGAGAAAGGTAATCGCCAATAACGCCCTCGAAGCCATCATAGCCCACGTTGAGAGTCACGTTAACTAAGTTAACGTGAACTCTAACGTGGAAGAAGAAACAAGGCCAACGTTAGTGACACTCTCCTTTGTCACTAACGTTGGACCAAGCTCATGAGTGGCCACGTTAGTTGCCACGTTAACTTAGTTAACGTGGACTCTAACGTGAAGAAAGCAAGTGATCGCCAACGTTAGTGACACTTACCTTTGTCACTAACGTTGGGGTGAACCACCACAAGCCACCATAAGCAACGTTAACTCCCACGTTAACTTAGTTAATGTGGAAGCTAACGTGGATAAAGAGATAATGAGCCAACATTAGTGACACTCACCTTTATCACTAACGTTGGAGATGGCTAGCATTACTAGGTTAGAAGCCACGTTAACCTAGTTAACGTGGACTCTAACATGGGAAGTAGGGGCACATTGGAACGTTAGTGACAAAGGTAAGTGTCACTAACGTTCTCGAAGGATTGGCATTACTACGTTAGAAGCCACGTTAACCTAGTTAACGTGGATTCTAACGTAGAGAGAAAGGGTGACTTTCCACGTTATTGGGAAAGGTAGGTCCCAATAACGTGTGCGAAGGACCAAGAGGCAACGTTAGTGGTCATGTTAGTGCCACTAACGTTGAAGTTAACGTGATCATACTTGGGTTAGGAACGTTAGTGAAAAAGGTGATTGTCACTAACGTTCTCGAACCCACACTTTCAGTTAACGTTGACACCACTAACGTCCTAAGCCAAAGTCCCTGCCTACTTCACATTTTCTCTCTGCAAGCAAAGCTAAGCCCAATAAAGAGGATAACTGCTTCAAACTCAAGATCCAGAAGCCCACACCCAAGATTTGAAGAGCCAATTAGAAGATCAAAAGAGTAGTATATAGGAGTAGCTTTGAATTAGATGGGGGTTGGAAAACTTTAGGGAGCCTTGGGCATAGAACTACTCTCTGTATTTTACTTTCTCCGCAACTTCTAGTTTTACTTTCATGATGTATTCTCCAACTTTGTTTTCACTTTCCAGAGCTATGAACAACTAAACCCCTTTCATTGGGTTAGGGAGCTCTGCTGCAATTTGATGGATCAATATTAGTTTTCATTCTTCTTCTTCTATCTTTTCTCTTGATTTTAGTAGAAAGCTTTCAATCTTCATCCAATTGGGTAGTTATCTTGGAAAAGAAGCTATTCATATTTGGATCTCTTCGGAACCTTGGAAGAGGAATGAATAGATCATGCTAGAAATGCTTTCTCATGCTGGACCAAATTGGGTTTGGATGGATATGTGACTATAATCCTACCAATACTTGATTTGGGAATGCATGTGGTATAATCAGTGACCATACTTCATCTCTTCTCATGAGCAATTGACCAAGGAATTGGCTATTGATCAAGATTTGAGAAATTGGATTACCAAGGAATTGGAATTCGATCACTTAAGATTGCCAAGGAGATCAATGAATGCATTGATTGAGGAAGAGATGAAAATGAATTTGATCCGGAGAATGCAACATCTCCTAAGCCCAATGAACCCCCCATTTCTGATCTTACCCATTCTCTTTAATTTCTGCCATTTACTTTTATGAGCATTTCCCCCATTCCCATTTAAGATTCTACAATTTACTTTCTGCCATTTACATTCAGCTCTTTATTTCTAGCATTTACTTTTTCTGCTATTTGCTTTTCCGCAATTTAACTTTCTACAAATCTCAAATCAAATTCTGGTTCGCTCAACTAGAACATTCCTCTAATTAAAGTTGCTTGATCAATCAATCTCTGTGGGATTCGACCTCACTCTATAGTGAGTTTTTACTTGACAACAATTTGGTACACTTGCCGAAGGAAATTTGTTACGAGACGAATTTTCCGTGCATCAAGTTTATGGCGCCGTTGCCGGGGAATGATTTTGTATCAACAATGATTAAGTTGGAGGATAACTAGATTGAGCATTTTTCATTCTGCTGATTTAAATTTCTGTTTGAGCAATTTACTTTCAGTTTCAGTCATTTTTCTTCCCATCCCTTTAACCCTTTTATTCCAGTTGTTTACAATCTTTTTCACTCACCCACTAACTGTATGATATATTGCATCACTCACACTAACAGCATTTTTTTTAACAAGAATAGTTTCTGCATTTATTTCCTTGCTTGTGCCTTGTTGATTGTATGACAGGGAGAAGAAGCGGGGCTTCAACTTCCTTTGATTCTGAACCTGAGAGGACCTTCTTTAGATTAAGGAGGGAAGCAAGAGGAAAAAGAGTAGTAGGTGCTGAAGAAGAGGAAGAGTACTTCAAACCCAACATGGAAGAGAATTTGGAGAACAATCATGAAGAAGAAGCTCATAATCATGCCAGAGAAGGCCATGCAAACCGGGCTGGGCATGAAAGGAGGGTCTTAGGATCCTATATCAATCCTAATCCAGGAAACTGTGGAAGCAGCATTCAGAAGCCCACCATACATGCCAACAATTTCGAGCTAAAACCTCAGCTCATCACCCTTGTGCAGAATAATTGTTCATTTGGAGGAAGTGCTCAAGAAGATCCTAATCAACACTTGACCACCTTCTTGAGGATTTGTGACACAGTGAAGTCCAATGGAGTCCACCCAGATGTCTATAGGCTGCTCTTGTTCCCTTTTTCACTCAGGGACAAGGCATCCAAGTGGCTTGAATCCTTCCCAAAGGAAAGCTTGACAAATTGGGAGGAGGTAGTGAACAAGTTTTTGGCAAGGTTTTACCCCCCTCAAAGGATCAATAGGCTGAGAACTGAAGTGCAGACGTTCAGACAGCAAGATGGGGAGACACTTTATGAAGCTTGGGAAAGGTTCAAAGATCTAACAAGGAGATGCCCACCAGAGATGTTTAATGAATGGGTCCAACTTCACATCTTCTATGAAGGTCTTTCCTATGAGTCAAAGAAGGCTGTGGATTGGTGCACGAAATTGCAATAACACTTTTTGCAATCCCGCACAACTAACCAGCAAGTGCACTGGGTCGTCCAAGTAATACCTTGCGTGAGCAAGGGTCGATCCCACGGAGATTGTCGGCTTGAATCACGCTATGGTTATCTTGTAAATCTTAGTCAGGATATCAGGAATTATCAGGATTGATTGTAAAAAGCAAAAGAACATGTAATGGTTACTTGTATTGCAGTAATGGAGAATAGGCTGAGGTTTGGAGATGCTCCATCTTCTGAATCTTTGCTTTCTTACTGTCTTCTTCATCAAACACGCAAGTCTCCTTCCATGGCAAGCTCGTGTAGGGTCTCACTGTTGTCAGCAGCTACCTCCCATCCGCGCAGTGAAAGCTAATGCACACACTCTGTCACAGTGCTGCCAATCACCGGTTTGGTTCCCTCCTCTACCGGAATAGAATCACTCTTTTGCGTCTGTCACTAACGCCCAGTAGGTTACAGGTTTGAAGCACGTCACAGTCATTCAATCATTGAATCCTACTCAGAATACCACAGACAAGGTTTAGACCTTCCGGATTCTCTTGAATGCTGCCATCAGGTCCTGCCTATACCACGAAGATTCCGATAAAAGAACCCAAGAGATAACTACTCAATCTAAGATAGAACAGAGGTGGTTGTCAGGCACGTGTTCATGGTTGAGAATGATGATAATTGTCACGGATCATCACATTCATCCGGATTAAGAACAAGTGTTATTTGGAATGGAAGCAAGTATGATTGAATAAGAAACAGTAGTAATTGCATTAATCCATCAAGACACAGCAGAGCTCCTCACCCCCAACCATGGGGTTTAGAGACTCATACTGTGGAAGAAAACGTGTACAATGTCATAAGGTTGCATTCCGTCCGGATACAATGTCAAAAGATCCTATAAGTAGTAAACTGTGTCCTAAGGTTTACAGAATTGAGTAAATGACAGAAAATCCCTTCCGGGCCCACTTGGTGTGTGCTTGGGCTGAGCAATGAAGGAATTTCGTGTAGAGACTTTTTCTGGAGTTAAACGCCAGCTTTCATGCCAGTTTGGGCGTTTAACTCCAGTTTTTATGCCAGTTCCGGCGTTTAACGCTGGAATTTCTGTAGGTGACTTTGAGCGCCGGTTTGGGCCATCAAATCTTGGGCAAGTATGGACTATTATATTGCTGGAAAGCCCAGGATGTCTACTTTCCAATGCCGTTGAGAGCGCGCCAATTGGGCTTCTGTAGCTCCAGAAAATCCGCTTCGAGTGCAGGGAGATCAGAATCCAACAGCATCTGCAGTCCATTTTGGTCTCTGGATCAGATTTTTGCTCAGGACCCTCAATTTCAGTCAGAAAATACCTGAAATCACAGAAAAACACACAAACTCATAGTAAAGTCCAGAAAAGTGAATTTTAATTAAAAACTAATAAAAATATACTAAAACTAACTAAAAGATACTAAAAATATACTAAAAACAATGCCAAAAGCATACAAATTATCCGCTCATCACAACACCAAACTTAAATTGTTGCTTGTCCCCAAGCAACTGAAAATCAAAATAGGATAAAAAGAGAATATACTATAGACTCCAAAATATCAAAGAAACATAGCTCCATTAGATGAGCGGGACTAGTAGCTTTTTGCCTCCGAACAGTTTTGGCATCTCACTCTATCCTTTGAAGTTCAGAATGATTAGCATCTATAAGAACTCAGAACTCAGATAATGTTATTGATTCTCCTAGTTAAGTATATTGATTCTTGAACATAGCCAGTGTATGAGTCTTGGCTGTGGCCCAAAGCACTCTGTCTTCCAGTATTACCACCGGATACATACATGCCACAGACACATAATTGGTGAACCTTTTTGGATTGTGACTCAGCTTTGCTAAAGTCCCCAATTAGAGGTGTCCAGGGTTCTTAAGCACACTCTTATTGCTTGGATCACCACTTTATTCCTTTTTTTTTCTTTTCTCTTTTTTTTTCGAAAATTTTTTTTTTTTTCGAAATTTTTTTTTTCACTGCTTTTTCTTGCTTCAAGAATCAATTTGATGATTTTTCAGATCCTCAATAACAGTTCTCTTTTCTCCTCATTCTTTCAAGAGCCAACAATTTTAACATTCTTAAAACAAAAAATTCAAGAGACATATGCACTGTTCAAGCATCATTCAGAAAACAAAAGTATTGTCACCACATCAAACTAATTCAACTAGTTTCAGAGATAAATTTCGAAATCCTGTACTTCTTGTTCTTTTGTGATTAAAGCATTTTTCTTTTAAGAGAGGTGATGGATTCATAGGACATTCATAGCTTTAAGGCATAAACTCAAATTTTATTAATTATTAACTAAGAACAAGACTCAAATATAGATAAAAAAATAAAGATAGGAATGGAAAACAAAACAGAAAAACGAAAAAAAATTTAGGCTCCTAATGATAGAGGTGTTCAGAGTTTAGGACTCACAACCTTGATTTTGAGAAGTGGATGCTCCCTCAGCTTGAGAGGAGAGCTTTTGGCGTTTCATCTCTTGGATTTCACGCCCCTGCTTCTCTTGTTCCTTCAGCAATTTGCAGAGCATGAAGTTCTGATTCTGCTGTTCTTCCTTCAGTTGCTCCATAGTCTCTTGCAGCTTGTTAATAGATGCTTCTAGGCTGGACCAGTAGTCAATTCTTGGGAATTCAGGGAGGAATTCATGCGCCCTCTTTTGATAGAGTTGTCTTGTACTTGTCCTTCCATTGACTTCTTGGTGATTGGATGCTCAATGGGTATGAACTCATCTACTCCCATCTTCACCCCAGCCTCTTTACAGAGCAAGGAAATCAAGCTTGGATAAGCTAATTTGGCTTCAGTGGAATTCTTATTTGCAATTGTGTAGATCTCACAAGCAATCACATGATGAACCTCCACCTCTTTTCCAAGCATAATGCAATGAATCTCACTGCTCTCTTGATGGTGACCTCAGAACGGTTGCTAGTGGGCAATATGGAACGCCCAATGAAGTCTAGCCAACCTCTTGCAATTGAGGCTTGAGTATTAGTTCCAGGGAGGCATATGTCCTCTAGAACCTGATCCAATCCCTTATCTACTCTCACCATCCTATAAAGGAATCAGGATCATCTTGTAGTTGAGGCAACTTGAAGATTTCTCTTATTTTGTCCAGATGGAAGTATAACTTTCCCTCTGACCATGGTTCTGTGGGTATGGTAAGCAGTTCCAGTCATTCTCTGCTTATCTGTTAGCCACAGATTTGAGTAGAATTCCTGAACCATGTTCCTTCCAACCCTTGTCTCAGGATTGGTCAGAACTTCCCAACCTCTGTTTCGAATTTGCTCTTGGATCTCCGGATATTCTTCTTTCAGATCAAATTTAACTTCCGGATCACTGACCTCAGACCCATTATTTTGTGATAATGGTCTTCATGTTCTTTGGTTAAGAACTTCTCTTCATTCCAAAGATTCTTTGGATTAGTCTCTTTCTTGCCTCTTAAATTGGTTTGTTTTCCCTTAGGAGCCATGATATTGATGAATCTTGGCTTAGTGATCACGAAAAGCACACCAAACTTAGAGGTTTTGCTTGTCCTCAAGCAAAAAGAAAAGAAAGAAGAGAAGAGAGAGGGGAGAGAGAAAATTCGAATGGTGTGAGGAAGGAGGGGTGAGGAACGTTCATTTATAGAGTGGTGGGGAGGAGAATTTCGAAAACAAGAGAGATTTGAAAGGAAATTTGAAAAGATTTTGAAAAAAATTTGAGAAAAGGGTGATTTTTGAAGAAGATTTGAGATTATTTTGAAATAGATTTGAAGAATGGTTTTGATTTGTGAAGATTTGAAAGTGATTGATGAAAGTTTGAAGTGCATTTATGTAGAGAATTATGGTAAAAAGAGGAAAGTTTGAAAAATTTGAGTTGAAAACAAAAATGTGGTCCCCCCACCTTTCTGGCGTTAAACGCCCAGAATGGCACCCATTCTGGCGTTTAACGCCCACTTGGCACCCCTTTTGGGCGTTTAACACCCAGCCAGGTACCCTGGCTGGCGTTAAACGCCAGAAAACCTTCCTCACTGGGCGTTTTTCTGAACGCCCAGTGTGCTGCACACCTGGCGTTAACGCCCAGAATGGTGCCCATTCTGGCGTTTAACGCCCAAAATGCCCCTTACTGGCGTTTTTTTTCGCCAGTAAGCTCATTTTCTCTGCTTTTTGAGCTGAATCCTTCTGTAACTCTGTGAATTCCTTCATTTTGATACTTGCTTCTGTAAGACTAATCATACAACTTTCCTAATGACTGGGTTGCCTTGCCCATTCTGGCGTTTAACGCCCAAAATGCCCCTTACTGGCGTTTTTTTCGCCAGTAAGCTCATTTTCTCTCTTTTTTGAGCTGAATCCTTCTGTAACTCTGTGAATTCCTTCATTTTTGATACTTGCTTCTGTAAGAACTAATCAAAATTTCCTCAGTAATGCTTGATGCTGCCTTAAAATGAACTTCTGTCAGAATCAATATCCTGAAGCTCAAACATATCCATATGGGGAGACTCTGTAATCACATACGGACCCCTCCATCGGGATTTGAGTTTTCCTGGAAACAGCTTGAGCTAGAGTTGAAGAGCAGAACTTTTTGTCCTGGCTCAAAGACTCTGGTTGACAATCTCTTGTCATGCCATTCTTTGCCTTTTCCTTATAAATTTTGCATTCTCAAAGGCATTGAGTCTGAACTCCTCTAGCTCATTTAGCTGGAGCAGTCTTTTCTCACCAGCTAATGTGCATCCATGTTTAGGAATTGGTTGCCCAGTAAGCTTTGTGTTCCAGTTCCACAGGCAAATGGCAGGCCTTCCCATACACCAATTGGTATGGAGAGGTGCCTATAGGAGTCTTGAATGCTGTTCTGTATGCCCACAGAGCATCATCCAAGCTCTTTGCCCAATCCTTTCTCCGGGCCATCACAGTCCGTTCCAGGATTCTTTTTAGCTCTCTGTTAGAGACTTCTGCTTGCCCATTTGTCTGTGGGTGATACGGAGTTGCCACTTTATGGCTGATTCCATATCTAACCATAGCAGAGTATAGCTGTTTATTGCAGAAATGAGTGCCCCCATCACTGATTAGCACTCTGGGGACGCCAAACCTGCTGAAAATGTTTTTCTGGAGGAATTTCAGCACGGTCTTAGTATCATTAGTGGGTGTAGCAATTGCTTCTACCCACTTAGATACATAGTCCACTGCCACCAGAATGTAAGTGTTTGAGTATGATGGTGGGAATGGCCCCATAAAGTCAATTCCCCATACATCAAACAGCTCTATCTCTAATATCCCTTGTTGAGGCATGGCATATCCGTGAGGCAGGTTACCAGCTCTTTGGCAACTGTCACAGTTACGCACAAACTCTCGGGAATCTTTATAGAGAGTAGGCCAGTAGAAGCCACATTGGAGGACTTTAGTGGCTGTTCGCTCACTTCCAAAATGTCCTCCATATTGTGATCCATGGCAGTGCCATAGGATCCTCTGTGCTTTTTCTCTGGGTACACACCTGCGGATCACTCCGTCAGCACATCTCTTAAAGAGATATGGTTCATCCCAAAGGTAGTACTTGGCATCTGAAATTAATTTCTTTCTCTGCATGTAACTGTACTCTTTGGGTATGAACCTCACAGCTTTATAGTTTGCAATGTCTGCAAACCATGGAGCTTCCTGAATGGCAAATAATTGCTCATCTGGGAAAGTCTCAGAAATCTCAGTAGAAGGGAGGGACGCCCCAACTACTGGCTCTATTCTGGACAGATGATCAGCTACCTGATCTCTGTCCCTTTTCTGTCTCTTATTTCTATATCAAACTCTTGCAGAAGCAACACCCATCTGATAAGCCTGGGTTTTGAATCCTGCTTTGTGAGTAAGTATTTAAGAGCAGCATGGTCAGTGTACACAATCACCTTTGATCCCACTAAGTAGGATCTAAACTTGTCAATGGCATAAACCACTGCAAGTAATTCTTTTTCTGTGGTTGTGTAATTCTTCTGTGCATCATTTAGAACACGGCTAGCATAGTAAATGACATGCAGAAGTTTGTTATGCCTCTGTCCCAACACTGCACCAATGGCATGATCACTGGCATCACACATTAATTCAAATGGTAATGCCCAATCTGGTGCAGAGATGACTGGTGCTGTGACCAGCTTAGCTTTCAGGGTCTCAAATGCCTACAGACACTCATTGTCAAAAATGAATGGAGTGTCAGCAGCTAGCAGGTTACTCAAAGGTTTAGCAATTTTCGAAAAATCCTTGATAAACCTTCTATAGAATCCTGCATGCCCAAGAAAGCTTCTGATTGCCTTAACATTGGCAGGTGGTGGTAATTTTTCAATTACCTCCACCTTTGCCTTATCCACCTCTATTCCCCTGCTTGAAATTTTGTGCCCAAGGACAATTCCTTCAGTCACCATAAAGTGACATTTCTCCCAGTTTAAAACCAGGTTAGTCTCTTGGCATCTTTTCAGGACAAGTGATAGGTGGTTAAGACAGGAGCTAAATGAGTCTCCATATACTGAGAAGTCATCCATGAAGACTTCCAGAAATTTCTCTACCATATCTGAGAAGATAGAGAGCATGCACCTTTGGAAGGTTGCAGGTGCATTGCACAGACCAAAAGGCATTCTCCTATAGGCAAACACACCTGAAGGGCAGGTGAATGCTGTTTTCTCTTGGTCCTGAGGGTCTACTGCAATTTGGTTGTAGCCTGAATAGCCATCCAAAAAGCAGTAATAATCATGGCCAGCTAGTCTTTCTAGCATTTGGTCTATGAATGGTAAAGGAAAATGATCCTTTCTGGTGGCTGTATTGAGCCTTCTGTAGTCAATACACATGCGCCACCCTGTGACTGTCCTTGTGGGAACCAGTTCATTTTTTTCATTATGAACCACTGTCATGCCTCCCTTTTTGGGAACAACTTGGACAGGGCTCACCCAGGGGCTATCAGAAATAGGATAAATAATCCCAGCCTCTAGTAATTTAGTGACCTCTTTCTGCACCACCTCCTTCATGGCAGGATTTAGCCTCCTCTGTGGTTGAACCACTGGTTTGGCATTATCCTCCAACAGGATCTTGTGCATGCATCTAGCTGGGCTAATGCCCTTAAGATCACTTATGGACCACCCAAGAGCTGTCTTGTGTGTCATTAGCACTTGAATCAGTGCTTCCTCTCCTGTGAATTTAAAGCAGAGCTTATAATCACTGGAAAAGTGTCACCCTCTCCCAGAAATGCATATTTCAAGGATGATGGTAATGGTTTGAGTTCAGGCTTGGGAGGCTTATCCTCCTCCTGAGGAATTTTCGAAAATTCCTTTGCCTCCTCTGGCTCTTCCTGATCAGTTTGAGCATCCTTGAAGATGTCCTCAAGCTCTGATTCTAGGCTTTCAGCCATATTGATCTCTTCTACCAGAGAGTCAATAATGTCAGCGTCCATGCAGTCTTCTGGTGTGTCTGGATGCTGCATAGCTTTCACAGCATTCAACTTGAACTCATCCTCATTGACCCTCAGGGTTACTTCCCCTTTATGTACATCAATGAGAGTTCGTCAGTTGCTAGGAAAGGTCTTCCTAGAATGAGAGTTGCACTTTTGTGCTCCTCCATTTCCAGCACCACAAAGTCAGTTGGAAAGGCAAATGGCCCAACCTTGACAATCATGTCCTCTATTATGCCTGATGGGTGTTTAATGGAACCATCAGCAAGTTGGAGGCATATCCTGGTTGGTTTGACTTCTCCAGTCAACCCAAGCTTTCTGATAGTGGATGCAGGTATTAGATTGATGCTTGCTCCAAGATCACATAGAGCTATCTTGGTGCAGGCACCTTCTAATGTGCAGGGTATCATAAAGCTCCCAGGATCTTGAAGCTTTTCAGAATGACTGCACTGCATTCTTCAGTGAGAAACACTTTTTCAGTTTCTCTCCAATCCTTCTTATGGCTTAAAATTTCTTTCATGAATTTAGCATAAGAAGGTATTTGCTCAAGTGCCTCTGCAAACGGAATCTTTATTTCAAGAGTCCTTAAATAGTCTGCAAAGCGGGCAAATTGCTTATCCTGTTCCGCTTTGCGGAGTTTCTGAGGGTAAGGCATCTTGGCTTGATATTCTTCAACCTTAGATGCTGCAGGTTTATTCCTTACAGAAATGGTTGAAGAGGCCTTGTTAGGGGGATAATCATCAGAACCCTCAGGTGCCTGACGCTCCTTGGGCGTTTGAACGCCAGGAATGGATGAAGTTTGGGCGTTAAACGCCAACTTCTCCCCTTTTCTGGCGTTTGAACGCCAGAACTGGGCAGGGAATGGGCGTTTAACGCCAGCTTTCCTCCCTGTTCTGGCGTTTGAACGCCAGTATTGGGCAAGGAATGGGCGTTTAACGCCAACTTTCCTTCCCTTTCTGGCGTTTGAACGCCAATAATATTCCTCTCTGGGCTCTTACTGTCCTCAGAGGGATTTTGAACAGTGACTTGGTCATCCTCTGTCAACTGTTCCTTAATTGACTTCTTGCTCTTTTGAGCAGTGGCTTTCAGTGTTTTCCCACTCCTCAGTTGAACTGCTTGACACTCTTCTGTTATTTATTTAGATATTTGCTGTTTTGCTTGATTCAACTGCAGTTCTATGCTCTTGTTAGCAGCCTTAGTATCATGGAGCATTTCTTTAAATTCTGCTAACTGTTCTGTCATCAGGAGCAATTGTTGACCGAGCTCATTCATCTGTTCCTGAGGATTAGGATCAGTGACTAATGCCATGATCTCCTCCTTTGGAACGTACTCATTGCTAGAATACATGTATTGGTTTCTAGCAACAGTGTCTATGAGCTCTTGAGCTTCTTCAATTATCTTTCTCATGTGTATAGATCCACCAGCTGAGTGGTCTAAAGACATCTGAGCTTTTTCTGTAAGCCCATAGTAGAAAATGTCTAATTGTACCCACTCTGAAAACATTTCAGAGGGACATTTTCTTAGCATACCTCTATACCTCTCCCAGGCATCATAAAGGAATTCATTATCCTCTTGCTTAAAGCCTTGGATGTCCAGCCTTAGCTGGGTCATCCTTTTTGGAGGGTAAAAATGATTCAGGAATTTTTCTGATAACTGTTTCCATGTCTTTATGCTTGCTGTAGGTTGGTTATTTAGCCACCTTTTTGCTTGATCTTTCACAGCAAACGGAAACAGTAACAGTCTGTAGACATCCTGATCTACCTCTTTATCATGTATTGTGTCAGCAATTTGTAGGAACTGGGCCAGAAACTCAGTAGGTTCTTCCTCTGGAAGACCGGAATACTGGCAATTTTGCTGCACTATGATAATGAGTTGAGGGTTTAGCTCAAAGCTGCTTGCTTTGATGGGAGGTACACAGATGCTACTCCCATATGCAGCTGTACTGGGGTTGGCATAAGACCCCAGAGTCCTCTTGGACTGATTAATTCCACTTAAGTCCATAATGGACAAAAGGGAAATGAGAGTAATTGCAAAGAGATAAATTTTTGTTTATTTTTAATTTTTTTTGAAATAACCGAAAAAAAAGAAAATTTAAAAATAAATAAAATAAGATAAAAGAAAAATAGAATAAAGTTCGAAAATTTAAAAATAAAATAAGATCAAAGCAAATTGAGAACTGAATCAATTAGTAAAGAAAAAGATTTTGAAAACAGCAATTAAGAAGATATGATTGAAAAAATTTTTATGAAAAAGATTTGATTTTTAAAAAGAGGAAAGAGAAAAACACAAAAAGACACCAAACTTAAAATTTTTGAAAATCAAACACCAATTTTTTCGAAAATTTTAAAGGAAAAACACAAAGAGGACACCAAATTTAGAACTTTTATGAATCAAAAAGGGACTAAGAACATGCAAGAAAAAATCGAAAATTAAAAGAAAAACAAAAGCACGCAAATGACACCAAACTTAGAATATGAAACTAGACTCAACTAAAAAGACTCTAAACCAACAAAAATAAAAAGTCCTAATCTAAGCAACAAAATAAACCGTTAGTTGTCCAAACTCGAACAATCCCCGGCAACGGCGCCAAAAACTTGGTGCACGAAATTGCAATAACACTTTTTGCAATCCCGCACAACTAACCAGCAAGTGCACTGGGTCGTCCAAGTAATACCTTGCGTGAGCAAGGGTCGATCCCACGGAGATTGTCGGCTTGAATCACGCTATGGTTATCTTGTAAATCTTAGTCAGGATATTAGGAATTATCAGGATTGATTGTAAAAAGCAAAAGAACATGTAATGGTTACTTGTATTGCAGTAATGGAGAATAGGCTGAGGTTTGGAGATGCTCCATCTTCTGAATCTCTGCTTTCTTACTGTCTTCTTCATCAAACACGCAAGTCTCCTTCCATGGCAAGCTTGTGTAGGGTCTCACTGTTGTCAGCAGCTACCTCCCATCCGCGCAGTGAAAGCTAATGCACACACTCTGTCACAGTGCTGCCAATCACCGGTTTGGTTCCCTCCTCTACCGGAATAGAATCACTCTTTTGCGTCTGTCACTAACGCCCAGTAGGTTACAGGTTTGAAGCACGTCACAGTCATTCAATCATTGAATCCTACTCAGAATACCACAGACAAGGTTTAGACCTTCCGGATTCTCTTGAATGCTGCCATCAGGTCCTGCCTATACCACGAAGATTCCGATAAAAGAACCCAAGAGATAACTACTCAATCTAAGATAGAACAGAGGTGGTTGTCAGGCACGTGTTCATGGTTGAGAATGATGATAATTGTCACGGATCATCACATTCATCCGGATTAAGAACAAGTGTTATCTTGGAATGGAAGCAAGTATGATTGAATAAGAAACAGTAGTAATTGCATTAATCCATCAAGACACAGCAGAGCTCCTCACCCCCAACCATGGGGTTTAGAGACTCATACTGTGGAAGAAAACGTGTACAATGTCATAAGGTTGCATTCCGTCCGGATACAATGTCAAAAGATCCTATAAGTAGTAAACTAGTGTCCTAAGGTTTACAGAATTGAGTAAATGACAGAAAAATCCACTTCCGGGCCCACTTGGTGTGTGCTTGGGCTGAGCAATGAAGGAATTTCGTGTAGAGACTTTTTCTGGAGTTAAACGCCAGCTTTCATGCCAGTTTGGGCGTTTAACTCCAGTTTTTATGCCAGTTCCGGCGTTTAACGCTGGAATTTCTGTAGGTGACTTTGAGCGCCGGTTTGGGCCATCAAATCTTGGGAAAAGTATAGACTATTATATATTGCTGGAAAGCCCAGGATGTCTACTTTCCAATGCCGTTGAGAGCGCGCCAATTGGGCTTCTGTAGCTCCAGAAAATCCGCTTCGAGTGCAGGGAGGTCAGAATCCAACAGCATCTGCAGTCCATTTTGGTCTCTGGATCAGATTTTTGCTCAGGACCCTCAATTTCAGTCAGAAAATACCTGAAATCACAGAAAAACACACAAACTCATAGTAAAGTCCAGAAAAGTGAATTTTAATTAAAAACTAATAAAAATATACTAAAAACTAACTAAAAGATACTAAAAATATACTAAAAACAATGCCAAAAAGCATACAAATTATCCGCTCATCATGGATCATTCATCAGGAGGCTCTTTAAACAAGAAGAAAACCATTGAAGAAGCCATAGATGTCATCGAAACAGTTGCTGAGAATGACTACTTCTATGCCTCTGAAAGAAGTAACACTAGAGGAGTAATGGAGCTGAACCACATGGATGTATTGTTAGCTCAAAACAAGATGATCCCCAAACAACTAGCAGATCTTACTAAGAAGGTGGAAGAGAACCAAGTTGCAGCAGCCATCACCTCATCACCAACTCAAGAAGGAGTAAACATAGGAGAAGAAGGTGACTGGGAGCAAGCCAACTATGTGGAAAACTCACCTAGACAAGTCCATGATCCATACTCCAAAACTTACAACTCTGGATGGAGAAATCACCCCAACTTTGGATGGGGAAATCAACAAGACCAAAGCCAAGATCAAAGACGTCCAAATCCCAGCAACATAGCTCACCAACATGCCACACCTAGACCATATCAACACTCACATAACAACCCCTCTCAACACCTATACCAAAGCCAACCTAACCATTCTCATCCCTCCAATCTCAACTCACCATCACCTTCTGATGATAGACTCTCAAGGATTGAAAACATACTTGAGGGCATATGCAAAGAGATTCAAGACAACAAGGTGTTCAAGGAGGAAGTGCGAGCCAACTTTAAGAACCAGGGAGACACCATCAAGAGGTTGGAATCTCAAGTAGGTTATCTCTCTGAGCAGATTCACAAACCTACAGATGGATTCCCAAGTAATACGGAGAAAAATCCGAGAGGAGAAACAAAGAAAGTAAGATGGGAAGATTGCAAGATGGTCACTATAAGTGATCAGGAGACCAAGGATGAGCCAAACAGCTGTCAGAACAACCTGAAGATACCTCAGCAGAGAAGCAGGAAAAAGATCACCAAGAACCCAAAATCTCACAACAGGAGTTGCTGAGACTCTATGCACCCTTTCTCTAATTACTCAATGGTGCTGTGGAGAAGAGAATATACTCAAGGTTTCTTGATTTGTTTGCATCCCTCCATGTAAACATACCATTCATCAAGACCTTCCAACAAATGCCGGCATACATCAAGTATATGAAGGAGCTGCTTTCCAGGAAAAGCTCACTCAAGGGAGGCCTAACTATAGTGATGAATAAGGAGTGCAGTGCTCTCATTCAACCAGAGTTGCCTACAAAAAGAAAGGACCCAGGGAGTTTCTACATTTCCTGTGCCATAGGAGAAACCATGTTTGATAAGGGACTTTGCGATTTGAGAGCAAGCATCAACTTAATGCCCTTATCCCTTATGAAGAGGCTGCAGATCAATGAGATAATGCCCACAGATGTAGTCATCAGGCTGGCTGACAAAACTAAAAAACAAGCAATAGGAGTGGTGAAAAACGTGTTAGTAAAGGTTGGGAAATACTTCCTCCCAACAGACTTTGTCATATTGGACATGGAAGAGAGTCACACTCACCCAATCATATTGGGAAGACCATTCCTAGCTACAGCCTGAGCACTCATAAATGTGGAGCGAGGGGAGCTAATTCTGAGGATCCATGATGAACAGCTTACCTTCAATGTTTTCAAACGCTCACAAGAAATAGATCAAGAGAACAATGAACCAAGAAAAGATCAATGTGAGAGACTAAAGGAAGAAACAAGCACTGAAGCACAACCAGCACATCTGGGAATCCCATTGATTGAGGAACAAGGCAAACAGCAATTGCCACAGCTCAAAGAAAATCAGGAGGAACCTAAACCACCAGAATCATATGAGACCAGCAACAACATTTCCTTAGAGGAGGAGGTCACAAAGAGCAAGACAACATCACAAGGAACAAAGAAGAAGGTACCAAGGAGGTGGAGGAACAGGAAGATCCCTACAAAGGACTTCTCTCCAGGGGATAAAGTAATCTCAGCTTATTTCCTAGACATCCCCCCTGATCTCCCCACTGTACCATCTCAATTACCTAAAGTCTTCACTGTCAACAGAGTTCTCTCCTTGGAACATGTAGAGATCATTGATACAACCAATGGATATAGGTCTACTGCCAGAGGAGAAAACTTGAAGCACTATCAACCTCCCTGATAAAGAAAAAAAAAACGTCAAGCTAGTGACGCTAAAGAAGCGCTTCATGGGAGGCAACCCATGTTTTATATGCTTTTAGAATAGTGAATAATTCAATATTCATGAGTTCCAAACCAACCTTGACAAACACTTAGCGAAATCCTTATTATGCAGTATATAGTGAATAACAAGTTTGGTGTTCAAGGCATACCAAGAGAGCATGAATGCAATTTAGATCATGCTATTCTTGGAGCCTTGAACAGAACCTTTTCGTCACATTGCTACAAACTAAGTTTGGTGTCACCCATGGTGCCACCAAGGTGCATATAAGGTTACACAGTTAGTTAGTTAGTTGGTATTCATGAATAAGCAATCTAATTTTTTCCTTATTACTCTTGCCGAAAAGTTTAGCTTTTTCAATGATATTAGTTTTTCTTTATTTTATTTTATAGGAAAAAGGAAAGGAGCACAGAAAGAGCTTCAACTGCAGATAATGGGGCCACAAGAGGAATCACTCTCAAGATGGATGACTCAACAAGGGGAGTGGCAAAAGCAAATGATGGAGCAGCAACTGAGTCAAGGACAACAATGGAGTGAAACCTTCCACAGGATAGAACAAAGGCAAAATGAACAACAAGAATCCATCCAGAAGCTAATCAACATCCAAGCACATCAAGGTGCACACATACATGAGATGCATCGAAAACGAATAGAACAAGCAGAACTATTGGAAGAGCAAAGGGCATTCGCAGAAGGAGTTTACATGAGCAAGACTGGGCATCATATAAACACTCAAGCCAGGCTCGGATACTTAGTAGGACAGCTGCCTATATTGCATCCGGGAATCGCAAGGTATAAAGAAGTGAAGGATGAATTAGCACGAGAAGAAAGACAAAGGGTGGAAGAGAGTCATGAATCAGTGAGGAAGGCACTTGAGGATTGGAAGCAAGCAAGACTGGCACGGATGCGAGGAAATGCAAGAGGACAAAAAGAAGACAAACAAGGAGGGGAGCATGGGCATCCACATGAGTAAAAGGTGGTGGAGTTCCTTCTTTGGTCCATCTTTTTCTATGCTTTAAATAAGGAAGATCTTGTATGAAATAGAACATGCTTCCATGATAGTTTGAATTTTTTTTAAATCTGTCTTTTAAACTTTTCGTTGATTAGGTCTATGTTTGCTAGTCTGAATGTCACTGCATCATTCCCTTGCTTACTTGTATGTTTGTCCTTTTGAATCAAATAAAAAGAGAATGAGTGTTTTATAAAAGACCAGAGTGGAGTTCACATTATGGAGTAAGTTCCTAAGTTCATAGGGTGGTAATAAGTTAGCTAAGTTGGTTCACCAACAAGGTGGGAAGACAACTATCTGTCCTAAATCCTATGCTTTGAACACACCCCATGAGACTAACTAAATAACAAGATCCTAATAAGAAAAAGGGAAAGAAAAAGGAAAGTGAAGAATAAAAGAAAAATAGCAAGAAAAGAGGCTAGGCACCAAGGTGTTGAGTCTTGAGGGATGTGTCTGTGGTGTTCTTGTACCAAGGATCTGCTTGGATTACTAAGCTCTCAGGGGTGCTTTATCACCTGGTAACTTGGGTTAACTAACCCGGGATTATCAGCTGAAAGTCCACTATCAAGAGCAATCTTTGCTACAGAACATTTAGTAGCCCAAAGAGGTGCTGGACACCAAGACCTCAAGGAAAGAAATTAAACAACCATGTGCCTGTGGTGTGTATGTATGGGGGAGAGACTTGAGGAAGTAAGTCCTTAGGGGTGTTTCAACACCTAGCACCTTGAACCAACTGGTTCGGGAGTGTTGGCTGAAAGCTTATTCTAAAGAGTTGCCCCCTTACAGAGCACTTAGCCTAAGAACACAAATAAGCCCTGAAATGACAACAAAAGGATCAATGAATAAAAGTCTCATGGGATGCAATCAAGTGAGTATTCTAGGACATGATAAAGGTCTGAAAGCCAGTGAAGGAATGAACCTAAGTTGCTATGCATGAAACCACCATAAAACCAGGGACATGAATTCCACAAGAATGACTCATTTCTCTTGGAATTCCATTCATCATTCTCTTGTTCCAGTACTTGCTTAGGGACAAGCAAGCTTTAAGTTTGGTGTTGTGATGCCAGGGCATTTTGACCAGTTTCACTGACCTTTCTTTACTGTTTTAGGGTAGTTTCATGCATTTTCTTAAGAAATAAACTAGTTTTGGGTGGATATTCACTTACATCTTGATTCAAGCATACATTGTGCACTTTACATGATTTCATGAGAATTTTGCATGAATTATATGACAAATTGGATGATGCATGACTCATGACTTGGACTAGAACTTTGATGCACTTTGTTGCTTGATTTCAGGACAAAGGAAGCAAAGAAGAACCACATAGCAGCCACGTTAGTCTAACGAACGTGACCTCTAACATGGAATGGGAGCTAGCTTGCAACGTTAATGAGAAAGGTGATCGCCAATAACGCCCTCGAAGCCATCATAGCCCACGTTGAGAGTCACGTTAACTAAGTTAACGTGAACTCT
The DNA here is from genome assembly GCF_014773155.1 of Arachis stenosperma. Taxonomy (NCBI): domain Eukaryota; kingdom Viridiplantae; phylum Streptophyta; class Magnoliopsida; order Fabales; family Fabaceae; genus Arachis; species Arachis stenosperma. The sequence continues at coordinate 128,314,492 of NC_080385.1, read as the reverse complement.
AACGTGGAAGAAGAAACAAGGCCAACGTTAGTGACACTCTCCTTTGTCACTAACGTTGGACCAAGCTCATGAGTGGCCACGTTAGTTGCCACGTTAACTTAGTTAACGTGGACTCTAACGTGAAGAAAGCAAGTGATTGCCAACGTTAGTTACACTTACCTTTGTCACTAACGTTGGGGTGAACCACCACAAGCCACCATAAGCAACGTTAACTCCCACGTTAACTTAGTTAATGTGGAAGCTAACGTGGATAAAGAGATAATGAGCCAACGTTAGTGACACTCACCTTTGTCACTAACGTTGGAGATGGCTAGCATTACTACGTTAGAAGCCACGTTAACCTAGTTATCGTGGACTCTAACGTGGGAAATAGGGGCACATTGGAACGTTAGTGACAAAGGTAAGTGTCACTAACGTTCTCGAAGGATTGGCATTACTACATTAGAAGCCACGTTAACCTAGTTAACGTGGATTCTAACGTAGGGAGAAGGGGTGACTCTCCACGTTATTGGGAAAGGTAGGTCCCAATAACGTGTGCGAAGGACCAAGAGGCAACGTTAATGGTCACGATAGTGCCACTAACGTTGAAGTTAACGTGATCATACTTGGGTTAGGAACGTTAGTGAAAAAGGTGATTGTCACTAACGTTCTCGAACCCACACTTTCACTTAACGTTGACACCACTAACGTCCTAAGCCAAAGTCCTTGCCTACTTCACATTTTCTCTCTGCAAGCAAAGCTATGCCCAATAAAGAGGATAACTGCTTCAAACTTAAGATCCAGAGGCCCACACCCAAGATTTGAAGAGCCAATTAGAAGATCAAAAGAGTAGTATATATAGGAGTAGCTTTGAATTAGATGGGGGTTGGAAAACTTTAGGGAGCCTTGGGCATAGAACTACTCTCTGTATTTTACTTTCTCTGCAACTTCTAGTTTTACTTTCATGATGTATTCTCCATCTTTGTTTTCATTTTCCAGAGCTATGAACAACTAAACCCCTTTCATTGGGTTAGGGAGCTATGCTGCAATTTGATGGATCAATATTAGTTTTCATTCTTCTTCTTCTATCTTTTCTCTTAATTTTACTAGAAAGCTTTCAATCTTCATCCAATTGGGTAGTTATCTTGGAAAAGAAGCTATTCATATTTGGATCTCTTCGGAACCTTGGAAGAGGAATGAATAGATCATGCTAGAAATGCTTTCTCATGCTGGACCAAATTGGGTTTGGATGGATATGTGACTATAATCCTACCAATACTTGATTTGGGAATGCATGTGGTATAATCAGTGACCATGCTTCATATCTTCTCATGAGCAATTGACCAAGGAATTGGCTATTGATCAAGATTTGAGAGATTGGATTACCAAGGAATTGGAATTCGATCACTTAAGATTGCCAAGGAGATCAATGAATGCATTGATTGAGGAAGAGATGAAAATGAATTTGATCTAGAGAATGCAACATCTCCTAAGCCCAATGAACCCCCCATTTATGATCTTACCCATTCTCTTTAATTTCTGCCATTTACTTTTATGAGCATTTCCCCCATTCCCATTTAAGATTCTACAATTTACTTTCTGCCATTTACATTCAGCTCTTTATTTCTAGCATTTACTTTTTCTTCTATTTACTTTTCCGCAATTTAACTTTCTGCAAATCTCAAATCAAATTCTGGTTCGCTCAACTAGAACATTCCTCTAATTAAAGTTGCTTGATCAATCAATCTCTGTGGGATTCGACCTCACTCTATAGTGAGTTTTTACTTGACGACAATTCAGTACACTTGCCGAAGGAAATTTGTTACGAGACGAATTTTCCGTGCATCAGTAATAAATAAAAACTCTGTACATTTAGACAGGTACCAGATTGTTACCAGATTGTTACCAGATTGTTACCAGAACCTTTATTTTTCTTTTCTGAACCATGAGCAACTAATCATTCATTGTTAAGGTTAGGAGCTCTGTCTATTTGTAATGGATTAATTCGTTTGATCTTTCTAATTTATTCATGTTTTGATTTATATTTCAATAATTGTTTTCGCTCTTAATTTTATGAATATTGGGTGGAACGGAAGTATGACCCATGTTCTAATTGAGTTCTTGTAAAACTTGGAAAAGTTCTTTACTTGAACAACAGCTTGAAAACATATTATACTGAATTTCTAATTGTTTGTATTTAACAGGATACGTGACATATAATCCCTTTATTTTTGGATAATTAGAATTCTTTTGGCATATAAACTAGAAATTGATCATCACCCCCTAATTGGAATTAATTGACCAAGGAATTGGCAGTTAATGAATTTTAGAGGAGACTAGAAAGGTCTAAGGAATTAGGGTCTAGTCACATGTAGTTTGCCATGAAATTATATCTTGAATGATCAAATTAGTTAGTAATAAAAGTTAATCTGGAAAATAGATAACTCTGAAACCTTAACTGTTTATCCATATTTTATTCCCAATTTATTTAATTGTCTATACTTTTGATATTTTGAATTTGAACTTAAACCTTTTGAACATCTCAAAACCAATTTCTACTTGCGTAACTAAGCTTATCACTCAATAACTGTTGCTTAAACCATCAATCCTCGTGGGATCGACCCTTACTCACGTAAGGTATTATTTGGTACAACCCAGTGCACTTGCCGGTTAGTAAGTGTGGGTTATAAAAACCGCACCAGTAAACTAACTTAATCTTTTGTGAACTCTACATGTTTTGTTATAGTGTACATGATGTATATTATCAGCTATGTTATATGTTTCTTTATGCTTCCTTATTATTTCTGTTAGTGTGTGTTTAGTTATTTTACTCCCTCGGTTGCAACGATATAAGTTAAATAGATAAAAAAAGTTACTCGTAAAATTGGCATCGCTCTAACAAGGAACAGGCTCATATATTAAATAATAGTTAATAATTAGGAAGGAAAAGTTAGTAACACTTAGCTTCTTGTATGACCATGGCATACTGGGAGTTGGGTCGTTACACATATCAAAATAACAATTAATTAAATGGTGAAAAAAATAATATAGGCACTACTAGAAAAAATTATTTTTAGCGACTATTTATTTTATTTTTAGTGACAATAGAAATAGTCAATAATATAATTACTAGCAATCAATCAGTGGTCGGCCGCACTTTCTCGCGGTTTTGAACCGCTACTGTTCTGTTGACCGTTACCTTTTTTAAAATGTATTTTGCGGCGGTTTCAAACTGCCGCTATTTGATGTTCCAAAAATTTATGTTTACTATCGGCCATTTTGTAACCGCCGTTATTTTCTCATCTAAATGGCCGCAAAAAAGCCAAATTATGCACCGGCAATCAACCCTCTTTTAATTTGAATATACTAGGTATTATTATTTTTTTTGTTATTTCTTTATTTTTCCTGATATTAGAAAACATAATTATTTTGTAACTAAAAGAATAAATTAATGGGTGAACGAAAACTGGCAAAACTGATAAAAATAGTCATATTAATCCAAATATTAATAAAGTATATTCCTTACTAAGAGTTGCATAGTCAACATTAAAAAAGTGCATATTTAACTTAAAGAATAAATTTCATATCCTTGGTTCTACTCTCTACTTTGTCCCTCCAATGAGTCCATCTATGTAGCTACGTCTAGAGGTAGCTCCCCACCTTGCCTTTGAACTAGACATATCAGAGGACTCTCGATTGCCTGCCTTTTCGTCTTCTCGGCTGCTACTTCATCCTCTATTACCTTCTTTTTTAATTTCTCAGCCACCAGCTGCACTTGTAGTTCAAGCAACACCCTTTGGGTCTCCTCTCTTTGAGTTTCAATGCTCGGCAGATGTGCATTCGTACCAAACACTTGACTAGTAGTCAGTCTGATACCCATGTCACGCACTCTACCCGAGTGTTCCTTTCCAAGAGCTTAAGCAAGTGAATCATTCTAAGACAATAGTCTAGATGATTCATCCATGTTGTTCAATCTCCGCAATTCTTTCCTACAAAGTTAGATAAGCGAACATAAGCATTTATTAGCTAATTGCTAACCGAACAAACTTTCAACACAATTTTAACAAACAAAACCTTTGAGAAATAACATAGCAATTCTCAATACAATACTTACACCAATAGCTCGAGCTGCATCATGGAGATAGGAGCCATTAGACCGTTTGTGCGTTAAGACAAACAACTCCCCTCTACTAACTGGATGCCCTTGTCGTTCCGACTATAACAGTATAGCTTAAATAGTGAATAGGTATACGTAGAGATGGTTCAAAAAGTGAGTTAACCATAAATTACCTCTTCTTCTCTGAGCCTAGCCAAGCTTTTCGATCGGCCAATTTGAGTGTATAACTTCTTCGATCGATTCATAACATTTTTCCTACACTTCTCCTGTTATGCCATCAAAAGTAAGAGCTACTAGATACTATTTCTGACTAACTCAATGTAACATAAATAGAATTTTTCAAGTATGATAAAAAAATATTTAACCTTTATTTCTTCATTGTTGCGATAATCAAGGTACCATCTCCAATGATCCGTAATAATTCCAGGTGGACGACCTTTAATATTTTGTTCAAGAGTCAGATCTGATTTGTAAAAATAATGGTACAAATAGTTCATTGTATCCTTCCAAGCCTTTCCTAGTATTTTTAGTATTATACGCTTGATAATTCCTCCACTATCTTTTTCAAAATGGAACAATTCCTGCAAGAGTAAAATTAAATTGTTAGTAGGCGTTGAATTAAGATTCCGGATCTCTAAAAAAAATATAACGTTTTACCTTTACACATTCATTATAGATCTTGTCCCTAGATTGGTGTAGTCAGATTCTAGCAATCCGAGAATGCTGCTCAGTATACTAGCTTCATTTCTAACTGGTTGCAGTCTTTCGTTGAACCTGAGTACAATCTTTCTACTGTTAGGTGACTTCATAGCCTCCTTCACACTCAAACAAAGTTGCTTGAATGTCCCATCAAACTCTGTAAATCATACTTAGTCTCTGTGAGTAACCACTGTGGCCAAGATGCAATGAAATCATATAAAAATTACACATTCAAAAATATATAGGATACATTCTTGTATACCAATTGTTTTAACATCCCAAAATTTTGTGGCCTTGCGTCCCTTGCGCTTCAAAGCCTCAGATGCAACAAACAGGTTGTCAACGTGTTGCTCAAAAGAATCTTCCTCATCTGCCTTCAAAAGAATCTACCTCATCTGCCTCTGGGTCTAAGTCGTCATCGTCTAGCTCCGAGTGTTGAGCACCATTCGTGCAAGTCTATGGACCAGGCGGTGGTTCGGTACGGGGTGGTCGAAAGGGGCGTAAAGTTGAACTTGCGGGGGCACCAGTACCATTGGAGGGGGGATTTTAAAAATCCACTTGATGCACTGATGAAGCTGCCGCAAATCCTGTTTGAGGTTGCTGACATGCTGCGTCTAACTTTGATTTCTTCGTGTAACGACCTATCCTGGACATCTTAATAAAATGGGTACCACCAAGGGTATCACTTATACTATTATCAAAATATAAGGCAGCAACAAAAATTCTAAAGCATTAAATATAAGGGGTTAAATTGACAGGTTAAGCAAAAATATCTCAACTTATATTTGGAAAAAGAAATAGCAATAGGCTTAGAGAATATAGTTGGGAGCAACATGCCTTTTCAATAGCTTCGACAATTATATTTTTCTAAACAAACAGCCTCAATATAAAGTAATAACAAATTTGTATTCAAATAAAAGAGCATAGAATACCTCTTTGGTGAGCTTCTCAATTTTCAAATATATATAACATATAGAACTTGAGAAAATACCGATAAGCAACTATAGAGGCATTATCAAAATGCACGGACGTTCGAATATGCATGTAAAAGCATGAGTTACAGTGAATTATATAAACACCATAGAGGCATTATCAAAATTCAAATCAAAACCAAAGACATGACTAAATAGAAAAGTATATGCAAGTTAATAAATCCAAACTTTGAGTTTTCTACCAGAGTTTTAATTATCTTGTGAAACCTATATCAAGCAAACAATAACTGCCTTCAGCGATTTAATCCAAACTTTACATATACTCTATTTACATTTGAGAATGATCAACGTATGTTAAGTGTCTAACTCTTCAAATAATAATGTCTATACTTAGTCAACAAGTCATTAATGATTTATGCAAATAAACAAATTAAAGTACATTGAAGAAAACATGAGCATTGTCTTGTTTAATTCACCGTGAAATCTTAATTTGACCTCAAATATAAAAATGCATGTTTTTTCTTTCAATTATTTATACTTTTCATTATTAATTTCTTAACATATATTAATAGACTCTTCCTCTTGACATATATTAATATATCATTTCATATAATAATTTCCTTTTTTCTAGCTACATTAAATAGGTAATTTAGACATGGTTTGATTTTGTAAATTTTTTGAAGGAAAGGAGAATGGTTACTTGTCCTACCCTTCTCATAGTTAAAGCTTTCGCAACACCTACTAAAATAAAGAGATGAAAGAACTTATAAGTTCAAAATTTTGGAAATTGAAAAACAAAAGATAAATTATATGCACAGTTACAACTATCACCATTAAAGCTATAAACTGACTAAAGAGTTAGAGGGGATGCAAAACTCGGTCAAACTGTAATTAACTAAATAATAAATTAAATATGATTGAATATAGTTAGAAAAATTAGCAATTGGAATTTGATAATTTAAATATGATATTTGAACTCAATAAATTTTTCTGAGTCGAAAAACATAGTTTTCTGCGTAAAAATGCGCATTAAAAATTTGACCGACAGTACCGGCTACGATCTGTCCGGTATTATGGCCGAGGAAATTAATTAGAAGTGAATGAATGATGGATGAATCTGTATATATATGAATTCTTATTCACACATATCAAAATAACAATCTATTAAATAGTGGAGAAAAATAATATAGATACTACTAAAACAATTATTTTTAACGAATATTTATTTTGATTTTAGTGACAATAAGAATAGTCACTAATATAATTACTAATAATTAGACATTAGCCGTCGTATGTTTTATCATTAAAAGGTTTTAACGATAATAATATAATTGCCAATAAAGATCTTTTTAGTGATTGTTAAAAGTTATAACTTTTTGTAGCAATTATACAATTGTCAATAAATTTTTTTAATAGCTTCTAAAAATTATGATTTTTTGTGGCCATTTTCTCAAAATTTTATAGGGCTACTATAACCACCCAATTTCTTTTTTAAAATTAAATAATGAGTTATTTATAATTTATTATATTTATTGATAATTTTAATTAAAGAAAACTATTTTTCTAAAAGTAATTAAATTAAATTTTATGATACTTTAAGTTTAAAATTCAATAGAATTTATAAAAAATTTTAACTAATAGAGTATTTTTATATTAAGGATTTAAAGTTTTAGTAATCCAAAATAATGAAAGTTCTATATAGTTTAACTAGAATAATTGAAAGTTTTGATTAATTTTATGAACTTAAAGAAAATTTATTTATTTATCCCTAAATTGTAAATTAGGGTATTTAAAATATACCATATTCTAAAAATATACCGTATTCTAAAAATTAATTATATTGGATTAAATTTGGTCTTAAATTAAAACTTTACTCAAACCCTAAATTCTCAATTTTAAACCCTAATTTCCAATTCACTAATTCTAACCCTAATTTCCACCGCCTCACTGCCACTCACTTACCACAGTCATCCCCTTTTCCTTTATCCCACACCCACACACATAAACCATACATATGCAAAAATGGTGTAAGAACCGGCGTAATTGCTTTAGTAAAAATAATAATTTTTAACTGTCCGGATTAGATTCAAAATTTAGAAGTTTTAATTTAAAAATTTAAAGGTGAAATTTGATTTCAATGAATTTTTCTTAGTTGGAAAATGTATTCTTTTCGAAAAATTTTTGTAAAAAAAATGCATACTGGCGCTTAAACTGGTAGTACCAGCTCTAGTCTGTCCAGTACCATGTATTTTGTAAAATAAGATTTTGAAAATTGATTTATTATTTTGAAAGTACAAAAAATAATTTAGAATTAAAAATCGGGCACCAATCTTAAAGCTTTTGGCTCAAAGTGGGCCAAACAGACCAAAAACACTTAGCGGGTTGGACTGATTCACCCGAAAACCGTCTCTCAACAATTTTTTTGCCGGCAAGTGCACTGGATTGTCGTCAAGTAAAAACTCACTGTAGAGTGAGGTCGAATCCCACAGGGATTGGTAGATCGAGTAATTATAATTGAAGAATTATGCTAGTTGAGCAAAATCTGATTTGGTTGAGAATTGCAGAATGTAAAATTAGCGGAAAACTTAAATGGCAAGAAATTAAAGGAACAGAAATTAAAATGCAAGAAATTAAATGACAGAATATTAAATTTCTAGAAATTAAATGGGAATGGGGAATTAGCATGAAATTAAAAAGCAGGATGTAAATAGAATGGGTAGATCAGAGATGGAGAATTCATCGGGTTCAGGAGATGTATAATTCTCCAGATCAAATTTATTTTCATCTCTTCCGCAATTAATGCATTCATTGATCTCCTTGGCAATCTTAGGTGATTGGATCCCAATTCCTTGGCTCACCAATCTCTCTAAGTATGAACAATTGCCCAATACCTTGATTTAACTGCTCATGGAAAGAGATGAAGTTTGGTCACTGATTATACCACACAAATTCATAGATCAAAGTGTTGGTAGGATTACATGTAACTATATCCATCCAAACCTCAATCTAATTCAATGTGAGAAAGCAATTCTAGCATGATCTCATCATTCCTCTCCCAAGGTTCCGAGGAGATCCAATTATGAATAGATTCTTTCCCAAGATAACTATCCAATTAAATGAAGAACGAAAGCTTTCTAGTAAAATCAAGAGAAAAGAAAGAGGAAGATGGATAAAAACTAATATTGATTCATTGAATTACACAGAGCTCCCTAACCCAATGAAAGGGGTTTAGTTGTTCATAGCTCTCAAAATGCCAATTGGAATTGAAAGATACATCTGAAATCAAAAGTGCAGTCCGTAAGAAAAGCTACAAAGATGAAAAAAATAAAATCCTCCCAAAATTCCCTTCAAACTTAAATTCTAATCTATTTATACACTCTCTTTCATTGATCTTCAAGCCTTGAATTAGGCTTTTGGCCTTGAATGAATTGGGTTGAGGATGGCTCCAATTGGTTGCCCTTGGTGTTGAGAAGAGATCTGCGCAAAGTATGAATACTGATGCTTCAAGTTTGAGTCAACGTTTGAGGGCCAATGTTGACTCAAACGCCACTTTCAAACAGACCAGCAAAAACCAAAAGATGTTGCTGTCATTGGCATTTAATTCAATGTTGGAGGGCCAACGTCAGTCGACCCACGCGTACGCGTACTCTGCGCTTCCGCGCAAAAGGCCAAAAATGCTCATCCACGCGTACGTGCACTGTGCGCTTGTGCGCAGATGCAAGAATGTCATTTTCCAGTTTAAAACAGGGGAGGGGACGTTGGCATTCTTGCGCGTACGCGACTGTGCGTTTAGGCGCCCAATGCTATTTTTGTATTTGCGCGTACGCGGCATTGATGCGTACGCGTGGATTCAATTTTCTCAACTCCAACTTCTGAGCTTGGCATCGTGGACGTTGGAGGCAGCATTTGAGGTAACGTTGGACCTCCAACGTTCGGTTGTGGCATGTACGCGTGCTGCACGCTTCCATGCGGATGCCAAAATTTCTTTTTTTTTTTACGCGTACGCGTCATAGATGTGTACGCGCCACTCAAATTGCATGCAGCTCCAGAATTGAAGTCCTTCTTACCACGTTGGGGTTAACGTTGGACCCCCAACGCTACCTCAAACTTGAGCTTCAGCATTAGTTACAAAGGAGTGTCTGTTTCTTTTCCAAGTTTGAGTCAACGTTGGTGGTCCAACTTGGCCACCAACGTTGCTTGTTCTCCATCTTTACATGCTCATTCTTCAACTTTCCTTTCTGCTTTCCTTCACCTATCATCAACCAATGCATGCATAAAAGTTTTGCTAAAATCATGAGAATTCTTACCATTCTTAGCATACAAGTAATCATAGTCTAAATCCTCATGAAATTGCATCAAATTACTCATGGTTGAATGAATATAGGCATACATGAATTTCTACCCAAATGGCTTACTTATGACTCAAAGAATGCATAAAACCTATCAAAAACAAAGAAAAAGGCTAGTAAAACTAGCCTAAGATGCCTTAGCATCATGGACCGGGCCCAAGTGGGCCCAAGTCCAACATATATATGCCCTAACTAATGAGATTTGATCTCATTTTTTATCACATAGAGAGAGAGAGAGGCACGGTTTGAGAGAAGAGAGGAGAAGAGGTGATATTACTATTCATTATCACTTTCTGGGAGCCATAACTTGAGCTACGGAGCTCCGATTGACAAGCCATTTCTGGCCACGCGAAGTTCTTGTCAAGGTCATTTATATTTAAGAAAATTTGGTATGAACTAGAAGCTTAAGCTCCATTTCTAGCCCTAGAGTTTCTTCATTTTTGGGTTTAGTTTTTGAGTAGATTTTGTGATTTTGTTAGTTTATGGGTGATCTAGCATTGGAGTATTGTTGGATTTTACTCCTAATCTTGTGGGTAAGGTAAGGTTTCACTAAACCCTTGTGTTTAGTTATTTTTGTGAACCCTAACCTTGATGTTAGTATATTATATCTGTATGGCTTGATAGTTGGTGAGTCTTGGAGGTGGTGTTGGTGCTTGAGGCTTGTTGATCTAGTTGGAATCAAGCTTTTAGTGTTTTGCGCTATTGGAAATCGTCCAAAGTATGGTTTCAGTTTCCTTTATGTAATATGTAATGTTTCATGAACCTTAGGGTTGTTGACCTTAAGATAGGATTGAATGTTTTGGGTGTATGTTTAATTGTATGTGATTTTGATGTTTGAAGATAAATTGTATGAGGGTGATGATGATATGGAGTTTTGGGATGAGGAATATATGAATTTGATGATGATTGTTGGTATTTAATGATTATGAAGGTTGATAATGAATGTGTGATTTAGTGTTGTTGATGAGGGTTTGTTGATATGGTTGATGATTGATGATGAATATTGATGTTATTGGTAATTGAAGGTGAGTATTGAGATTGTTGATAAATGATGTGGATTATGAAGTTAGGATGATGATAGATGCTTGGATTGATGAGTGTTGAAGGAGTTATAGATTGAGATATTAAATGTTGGATGTGGTATAGTTGAATAATGATGGAATTTATAAATTTTGATGTGAATATTAGTTTGAAATTAGTGTTAGTTGAAGTGGGTATTAAATGGTTTGAATGATTGAATAGTTGATATGGTTGAGAAATGTTTGGTATGGATTCATGAGTGAATTTGGTATTGTGTTGATTAGGCTGTGATTTGGTTTTAAATTGAGAGTTGTGCTAAATTGATTTTTCATGGTTTTGGTAAAAATGGATTTTTAGTGAACTTTGACGGATCATAACTTGAGCCTCAAAGCTTAAAATTGGATGAAACATGTTTTAAATTAAAGATGGCTTTTAGAGCTTTAATATGATATAAAGCTTGTAGAGAATGGAATTTTGTAAGGGAAGTTATGATCATTCAAAGTTTGGTGTTGAAATCTGAATTCTGTGAATGCGGCAGAATTTGTGATTTCTGGTATGTGTGCTCACGCACAGCATTGTGTGCACGCACATCTTGTGCATTTTTGAAAGTGTGCGGATGCACAGCCTTGTGCGCATGCACACAGAGGGGAAGGCTTGCTGATGAGAGCATTAGAACACCCTGTGCGCACACAGAGCCGATGAAGTTTTGTAAGCTGTGCAAACGCACACGTTGGAAGGTGCACTCTATTGAGGGTGTTCGCACGCCTTGTGCGGATGAACAGAGTTGAAAATTTTACTCCCTGTGAGTATGCACACCTCTATGCATATGCACACATCTTGAAAATCCTCCTGTGCGTGCGCACGCACACCCCTGAATGTCCGCACACTGCCATGTTTTTCAATAAAAATCATGCTTTTAACTGTTTTACCTTCCCGGCAAGCTTGCAAACTTCCGTAACACTTGTTTAAAACCTTTTTGCCAGTCTTAAGGTCTTGAATAAAGGGTGGAAATAATAAAGAAATAAATAGGAGTATTGTTTGTTATGAGTTTAGAAGATGGAGACTTAGGTTTCTGAAGTTGTGATGAACTAACGAAGTGTTGTATTGGCAATGGCTTGAGAACTTGTGAATGGATGGTAACTTGTGGAATTAAGAACTAATGATGGTTATTATGAGCTTGATGGATATTGAGAAAAAAGTGTGGCAGGTACTATATCCTTGGAATGTTGAGAATTGATACTTGAAAGTGATTTCAAATGAGAAATGGTGATGAATGGTGATGCTTTGAGGTCGATGGACTTGTTGGATGTGGATAGTGTGCCAGACACTATATCCTTGGAAATGAATGATTATGGTTAATAGAATGAGTATCAGCGGAAGTGTGCTATAAGCAGTGGCCTCTGAGATTGAATATGTGATTACGATATGCATTGTTCTCTGTTGTACGGGCTATGGTAGTCTTCCGCCTACGTTCGAAAGTGAGGCTTGAAGCTGGGCTTCTCACTCATATTTATCGCTCAAGAGGAAGGTGGTAGGACACTCTCCCTTAGAACGTTTCCCTCTAAAAGGAGAAGGTGGAAGGGCACTCATCCCTCAGAATTTTCCTCCTGAGCATGGGTGTCTCTCTGGTTGCAATGTGGTAGGGCACTAAGCCACGGAATCATGTGGCATCCAGAGGAAGGTGGTAGGGCACTCTCCCTCGAAACGTTTCCCTCTGAAAGGAGAAGGTGGTAGGGCACTTCTCCCTCATAATTATTCCTCCTAAGTATGCGCAACAGAGAGACTAATCCGGGAGTTGCCGTCCGGATTTTGTGTCGGGTTTGGCACTATAACTGACATGTGATATCACAGCCAATAGGACAGATATTCATCATATGCATCTTCTATATGCTTGCTTGCTTTGATTACTTGAGTTTGCCTAATTGTATAACATGCCTACTTGCTTCTTGAATTACTTGTCATATATATGAATACTACCTGTGTTTTCCTTGCTTGCATTATTGTGATTGTCTGGTGTTGAGGAGGTTAGGTAGGCAGTGGTCATGGGAGCGCACGGAGGTTAGCTTGGCGAAGGCTGTGGGATACAGCGGTGTGATTAGTATTAGTTAGAATTCCCCTAAGTTTAGATAACTACTACAAGAAAAATACCCATTCAGGTACACTTGAAAAGTGTAGCCAAAAGTGAAAATAAATGATGCCTTAGGCTACGCCTACGCTTTTTGCGCTACGCCTACGCTTTTTGGGGTGATCCCTATTCGACCGTTGCCTATTCTCAAAGCTACGCTTTTCTACACCAAGGGCTACGCTTTTGACGTTTGGGAATAGGGTGCGTTTTTGATGAGCGGATAATTTATACGCTTTTTGGCATGATTTTTACATAGTTTTTAGTAAGTTTGAGCTACTTTTAGGGATGTTTTCCTTAGTTTTTATGTTAATTTCACATTTCTGGACTTTACTATGAGTTTGTGTGTTTTTCTGTGATTTCAGGTAAATTCTGACTGAAATTGAGGGATTTGAGCAAAACTCTGAAAAAGGCTGACAAAAGGACTGCTGATGCTGTTGGATTCTGACCTCCCTGCACTCGAAATGGATTTTCTGGAGCTACAGAACTCCAATTGGCGCGCTCTCAACGGCGTTGGAAAGTAGATATCCAGGGCTTTCCAGCAATATATAATAGTCCATACTTTATTCGAAGAATGACGACGTAACTTGGCGTTGAACGCCAAGTGCACGCTGCTGTCTGGAGTTAAACGCCAGAAAAACGTCATGATCCGGAGTTGAACGCCCAAAACACGTCATAACTCAAAGTTCAACGCCAAGAAATGCCTCTACACGTGGATTGATCAAGCTCAGCCCAAACATACACCAAGTGGGCCCCGGAAGTGGAACTATGCATCAATTACTTACTCATGTAAACCCTAGGAGCTAGTTTATTATAAATAGGATGATTTACTAATGTATCAATCATCTTTGGTCTCAGTTCTGTTTTATTCTTCATCTTAGGAGATCATTGATCACATTTTAGGGGGCTGGCCATTCGGCCATGCCTGGACCTCTTTCACTTATGTATTTTCAACGGTGGAGTTTCTGCACACCATAGATTAAGGGTGTGGAGCTCTGCTGTACCTCAAAGATTAATGAAGTTCTATTTTCTTTTATTCAATTCTCTATCTTATTCTTATTCCAAGATATTCATTCGTACTCAAGAACATGATGAATGTGATGAGCTAATAACTCTCATCATCATTCTCACTTATGAACGCGCGTGATTGACAACCACTTTCGTTCTACATGCAACACAAGCTTGAATGTGTATCTCTTAGATTCCCCAACAGAATCTTCGTGGTATAAGCTAGATAGATGGCGGCATTTATCTGGATCCGGAAAGTCCAACCTTGTCCGTGGTGTTCCGAGTAGGATCCTGGGAATCCGGAAGGTCTCACCTTGTCTGTGGTATTCCGAGTAGGATTCCGTTCATGAATGACTGTGACGTGCTTCAAACCTGTAACCTGCTGGGCGTCAGTGACAGACGCAAAAGAGGGATTCTATTCCAGCAGGGGAGGGAACCAACCGGTGATTGGCCGTACTGTGACAGAGTGCGTGAGCATTAGCTTTCACTGCGAGGATGGGATGTAGCTATCAACCATGGGTGATGCCTCCAGACTGGTTAGCTGTGCGAGTGACAGCCGCATAGGATATTTCCCCGTGAGGATTGAAAGTAGCCACAGCTGATGGTGAACCCCTATACAAAGCTTGCCATGGAAAGGAGTAAGAAGGATTGAGTAGAAGGAATAGGAGAGCAGGCGTCCGAGAGCTCTACAGCATCTCCATTCCGCTTATCTGAAATTCCTACCAATGAATCTACATAAGTATTTCTATCCCTTTTATTATTCCTTTTTATTTTACAATCAAATAATCACTATTACATGTTTAATCTCCCTAACTGAGATCTGCAAGGTGACCATAGCTTGCTTCATACCAACAATCTCTGTGGATTCGACCCTTACTCACGTAAGGTTATTACTTGGACGACCCAGTACACTTGCTGGTTAGTTGAACGGAGTTGTGAAGAAAATAAACAGTGCCCTAAGGGTACATGCCAAAGCTCAAAAGATAGAATAATATATTAAGAAGGTTGAATCACAATTTCGTCCACCAAGTTTTTGGCGCCGTTGCCGGGGATTGTTCGAGTATGGACAACTGACGGTTCATCTTGTTGCTCAGATTAGGTAATTTTCTTTTCAAAAATCTTTTTCAAAAATTTTTTTTTAATTTTCGTTTTCCTTCACATTATTTTCGAAAATAATTAATAAAAATACAAAAAAATTAGAAAATCATAAAAATTAAAAATATTTCATGTTTCTTGTTTGAGTATTGAGTCAAATTTTAAGTTTGGTGTCAATTGCATGCTTTAAAAATTTTTCTTGCAATTTTTCGAAAATCCCATGAATTCATAGTGTTCTTCATGATCTTCAAGTTGTTCTTGATAAGTCCTCTTGTTTGATCTTGATAATTTCTTGTTTTGTGTTGTTTGTTGTTTTTCATGTGCATTTTTGCATTCATATTTTTCATGCATTAAAGATTTCTAAGTTTGGTGTCTTGCATGTTTTCTTTGCATCAAAAATTTTTCAAAATTATGTTCTTGATGTTCATCATGATCTTCAAAGTGTTCTTGGTGTTCATCTTGACATTCATAGCATTCTTGCATGCATTCATGGTTTTGATCTAAAAATTTCATGCATTGCATATTTTTGTTGTTTTTCTCTTTCATAATTAAAAATTCAAAAATCAAAAAAATATCTTTTCCTTATTTCCCTCCAAAATTTCGAAATTTTGGGTTGACTTGGTCAAAAATTTTCAAAATTAGTTGTTTCTTACAAGTCAAGTCAAAATTTCAATTTTAAAAAAATCTTATCTTTTCAAAATCTTTTTCAAAAATCATATCTTTTTCATTTTTTTTATATAATTTTCGAAAATTTCAAAAATCTTTTTCAAATTATTTTCAAAATCTTTTCTTATCTTTATATGTAATTTTCGAAAATTAGCTAACAATTAATGTGATTGGTTCAAAAATTTGAAGTTTGTTACTTTCTTGTTAAGAAAGGTTCAATCTTTAAGTTCTAGAATCTTATCTTGTAGTTTCTTGTTAGTTAAGTTAATTTAAAAAAACTAAATCTTTTTCAAAATATCTTTTTCTTAAAACTTTTATCTTATCTCTTTATCTTATTCTTTTTAAAATTTTATATTTTTCAAAATTTGATTTTAAAATATCTTATCTAACTTACTATCTTCTTATCTTTTTCAATTTTGATTTCAAATCTTTTTCAATCAACTAACTAACTTGTTGTTTGTTTCTTATCTTTTTCAAAACTACCTAACTACTTTTCCCTCCTCTATTTTCGAAAATATCTCTTCCCTTTTTCAAAAAAATTCTTTTTAAATTAATTAATTGTTTCATGTTTAAATTTTAATTATAATTTATTTCTAATTTTCGAAAATCACTAACCCCTTTTTAAAAATTATTTTCGAATTTTCTCTTCTCCCTTCTTCTTCTATTTAATTATTTAATTACTGACACTTCTCTTCACCTCTCTCCATTTAAAAAACCGAACCTCCCACTTCATCCTTCTACCTCTTTCTTTTTCTACTAACATAAAGGGATCTCTATACTGTGACATAGAGGATTCCTCTTTCTTTTCTTGTTTTCTTCTCTTTCATACGAGCAGGAACAGGGATAAAGGCACTCTTGTTGAAATTGATCCAGAACCTGAAAGGACTCTGAAGAGAAAATTAAAAGAAGCTAAATTACAACAATCCAGAAACAACCTTTCAGAAACATTAGAACAAGAGGTGATGGCCGAAAATAATAATAATAATGCAAGGAGAATGCTTGGTGACTTCACAAAGCCAACATCCAAGTTTGATGGAAGAAGCATCTCCATTCCTGCCATTGGAGCCAATAACTTTGAGCTTAAGCCTCAACTAGTTGCTTTAATGCAACAAAACTGCAAGTTCTATGGACTTCCATCTGAAGATCCTTATCAGTTTTTAACTGAGTTCTTGCAGATCTGTGAGACTGTAAAGACAAATGGAGTTGATCCTGAAGTCTACAGACTCATGCTTTTCCCTTTTGCTGTAAGAGACAGAGCTAGAGTATGGTTGGATTCTCAACCCAAGGATAGCCTGGACTCATGGGATAAGCTGGTCACTGCCTTCTTAGATAAGTTCTTTCCTCCTCAAAAGTTGAGCAAGCTGAGAGTGGATGTTCAAACCTTCAAACAAAAAGATGGTGAATCCCTCTATGAAGCTTGGGAAAGATACAAGCAGCTGACTAAGAGATGTCCATCTGACATGTTTTCAGAGTGGACCATATTAGATATATTCTATTATGGTCTCTCAGAATTTTCGAAAATGTCATTGGATCATTCTGCAGGTGGATCTATTCACCTGAAGAAAACGCCTGGAGAGGCTCAAGAACTCATTGACATGGTTGCAAACAACCAGTTCATGTATACTTCTGAGAGGAATTCCGTGAACAATGGGGTACCTCAGAAGAAAGGAGTTCTTGAAATTGATGCTCTGAATGCCATATTGGCTCAGAACAAAGTGTTGACTCAACAGGTCAACATGATCTCTCAAAATCTGAATGGATTGCAACATGCATCCAACAGTACTAGAGAGGCAGCTTCTGAAGAAGCATATGATCCTGAGAACCCTGCCATGGCAGAGGTTAATTACTTAGGTGAACCTTATGGAAACACCTATAACTCATCATGGAGAAATCATCCAAATTTCTCCTGGAAGGATCAACAAAAACCTCAACAAGGTTTTAATAATGGTGGACGCAATAGGCTGGGCAATAGCAAGCCATATCCATCATCTTCTCAGCAACAGACAGAGAACTCTGAACAAAACAATTCTAATTTAGCCAATATAGTCTCTGATCTGTCAAAGGCCACTTTCAGTTTCATGAATGAAACCAGATCCTCCATTAGAAATTTGGAGGCACAAGTAGGCCAGCTGAGTAAGAAAGTTATTGAAACTCCTCCCAGTACTCTCCCAAGCAATACAGAAGAGAATCCAAAAGGAGAGTGCAAGGCCATTGATGTGATCAAAGAGGCCGAATGCACTAGGGAGGAGGAGGACAAAAATCCTAGTGAGGAAGACCTCCTGGGACGTCCCTCAAGCAAGAAGGAGTTTCCTATTAAGGATCCTGAGGAATCTGAGGCTCATCAAGAGACCATAGAGATCCCTTTAAATCTCCTTCTGCCTTTCATGAGCTCTGAAGAATATTCATCCTCTGAAGAGGATGAAGATGTGATTGGAGAGCAAGCTGCTCTATATTTAGGAGCTATCATGAAGCTGAACGCCAAGTTGTTTGGTAATGAGACTTGGGAAAGTGAACCTCCCTTGCTCATTAGTGAACTAGATACCTGGATTCAGAGAACTCTACCTCAAAAGAAACAAGATCCTGGCAAGTTTCTAATACCTTGCACCATAGGCACCATGAGCTTTGAAAAAGCTCTATGTGATCTGGGGTCAGGGATAAACCTTATGCCACTCTCTGTAATGGAGAAGCTGGGGATCATTGAGGTACAACCTGCCTTGTTCTCATTACAATTGGCAGATAAGTCAATGAGACAAGCTTATGGAATAGTAGAAGACGTGTTAGTAAAGGTTGAAGGCCTTTACATCCCTACTGATTTCCTAATCCTAGACACTAGGAAGGAAGATGATGAATGCATCATCCTAGGAAGACCTTTCCTAGCCACAGCAGGAGCTGTGATAGATGTCAACAGAGGAGAGTTAGTCCTTCAATTGAATGGGGACTACCTTGTGTTTAAGACACATGGCCATCCCTCTGTGGAAAAAGAGAGTAAGCATGAAGAGCTTCTCTCAGTTCAGAGTCAAGAAAAGCCCACACAGTCAAACTCTAAGTTTGGTGTTGTGAGGCCACAACCAAACTCTAAGTTTGGTGTTCAAACCCCATATCCAAACTCTAAGTTTGGTGTTGGGACCACACTTAAATTGACCTGATCACCTTGTGGCTCCATGAGAGCCACTGTCAAGCTATTGACATTAAAGAAGCGCTTATTGGAAGGCAACCCAATTTTATTTATCTAATTTTATTTTATTTTGTTTTGGTGTTATTTTTGTGTTGAATTAGGTACATGATCATGAGGAGTCACGAAAAAAATCAAAAAAATTAAAAACAGAGTCAAAAACAGAAGAAAAAAAATTTTTCACCCTGGAGACGCACAGGCTGGCGTTCAACGCCCAGAAGAAGCATCTTTCTGGCGTTCAACGCCAGAACAGAGCATCTTTCTGGCGTTGAACGCCCAAAACAAGCAACAACCTGGCGTTAAACGCCAGGTTGCGCACACAGAGGACAATCTGGCGCTGAACGCCAGAAACAAGCATGAAACTGGCGTTCAACGCCAGAAACATGCATAACATGGGCGTTTAACGCCCAGAACTAGCATCAATGGGCGTTTGAACGCCAGAATGTTACATGAAGGCATGTTACATGCCTATAGGGTGAAGGAATGGTATTTCTTTTTCACCTCAGGATCCGTGGACCCCACAGGATCCCCACCTACCTTTTCTTTTAATCCTAATCACACTCTCCTAATCCAAATCTCATTCTCAATGTCACACTTCCCAAAAACCTTCACCTATCACTTCAATTCCTCTTCCCAATTACCCCATTCACCATTCACATCAACCCCTATTCCCCATACACCCCACCTACCTCCATTACATTCAAATTCAATTTCCCACCCTTTCCCACCCAAAATGGCCGAAACCCAACCCCCCCTCTCCCTATAAATACCTCTCCTTTCTTCTTCATTTTCACTCAACACAAACCCTTCTTCTCTCATATAGCCGAACCCACTCTTCTCCCTCTCTTTCAATTTTCTCTTCTTCTTCTTCTACCCTTCTTTTCTTTTTTGCTCGAGGACGAGCAAATTTTAAGTTTGGTGTGGTAAAAAGCCTAAGCTTTTTATTTTTCATTTACCATCAATGGCACCCAAGACCGGAGTTTCCTCAAGAAAAGGAAAAGGGAAGGCAAAAGCTTCCACTTCCGAGTCATGGGAGAAGGAGAGATTCATCTCCAAGAGCCACCAAGACCACTTCTATGATGTTGTGGCAAAGAAGAAGGTGATCCCTGAGGTCCCTTTCAAACTCAAGAAGAATGAGTATCCGGAAATCCGACATGAGATTCAAAGAAGAGGTTGGGAAGTCATAACCAACCCCATGCAACAAGTTGGAATATTGATGGTTCAAGAGTTCTATGCTAATGCATGGATCACAAGGAACCATGATCAAAGTATGAACCCAAGCCCAAAGAATTATCTCACAATGGTTAGGGGGAAATACTTGGATTTCAGTCCGGAAAATGTGAGGTTGGCGTTTCATTTACCCATGATGCAAGGTGATGAACGCCCCTACACAAGAAGGGTCAACTTTAATCAAAGGTTGGACCAAGTCCTTAGGGACATTTGTGTGGAAGGCGCCCAATGGAGAATAGACTCCAAAGGCAAGCCGGTCCAACTAAGAAGACTGGACCTCAAGCCTGTAGCTAGAGGATGGTTGGAGTTCATTCAAAGATCCATCATCCCTACAAGCAACCGATCTGAAGTTACTGTGGATCGGGCCATCATGGTTCATAGCATCATGATTGGTGAAGAAGTAGAGGTTCATGAAGTCATCTCCAATGAACTCTACAAAATAGCTGACAAGCCTTCATACATGGCACGGCTAGCCTTCCCCCATCTTATATGCCATCTATGTTATTCAGCCGGAGTTATCATAGAAGGAGATGTCTCCATTGAAGAAGACAAGCCCATCACCAAGAAAAGGATGGAGCAATCAAGAGAAGTTCCTCACGGCCCTCAAGGAGAACATGAGGAAGTTCATCATCAACAAATGCCTCATGAAATGCACTTTTCTCCCAACAACTATTGGGAGCAACTTAGTACCTCTTTAGAGGATTTGAGCCATAATGTGGAACAACTAAGGGTGGAACACCATGAACACGCCCTCACTCTCCAAGAAATAAGAGAAGATCAAAGAGCAATGAGGGAGGAGCAACAAAGGCAAGGAAGGGACATAGAAGAGTTGAAGAACATCATTGGTCCTTCAAGAAGAAGACGCCACTAAAGGTGGATTCATTCCTTGTTCTTTATTTCTTTCTGTTTTCGTTTTTAATTACTATGTTTATCTATGTTTTGTGTCTTTCTTTCATGATCATTAGTGTGTAACCATGCCTTAAAGCTATGAAATAAAATCCATTAGTCCTTCACCTCTCTTAAAAGAAAAATGTATTAATTCAAAAGAACAAGAAGTACATAATTTTCGAAATTATTATTGAATTTAATTTAATTATATTGATGTGGTGACAATACCTTTGTTTTCTGAATGAATGAATGAACAGTGCATATGTCTTTGGATCTTGTTGTTTATGAGTGTTAAAATTGTTGGTTCTTGAAAGAATGATGAACAAAGAGAAATGTTATTGATGATCTGAAAAACATCATGAAATTGATTCTTGAAGCAAGAAAAAGCAGCAAAAAAAAAAGGGGCGAAAATAAAAAGCAGAGGATCCAAGGCTTTGAGCATCAATGGATAGGAGGGCCCAAGGAAATAAAATCCAGGCCTAAGCGGCTAAATCAAGCTGTCCCTAGCCATGTGCTTGTGTCATGAAGGTCCAAGTGAAAAGCTTGAGACTAAGTGGTTAAAGTCGTGATCTAAAGCTAAAGAGTGTGCTTAAGAGCTCTGGACACCACTAACTGGGGACTTTAGCAAAGCTAAGTCACAATCTGAAAAGGTTCACCCAGTTATGTGTCTGTGGCATTTGTGTATCTGGTGGTAATACTGGAAGACAAAGTGCTTAGGGCCACAGCCAAGACTCATAAGTAGCTGTGTTCAAGAATCAACATGCTTAAATTAGGAAATTCAATAACACAATATCCAAAATTCTAAGTTCCTAGAGATGCCAATCACTCTGAGCTTCAAAGGAAAAAGTGAGATGCCAAAACTGTTCAGAAGCAAAAAGCTACAAGTCCCGCTCATGTAATTGAATTAATATTCAGTGATATTTTGAACTTTATAGTATATTCTCTTCTTTTTTATCCTATTTGATTTTCAGTTGCTTGGGGACAAGCAACAATTTAAGTTTGGTGTTGTGATGAGCGGATAATTTATACGCTTTTTGGCATGATTTTTACATAGTTTTTAGTAAGTTTGAGCTACTTTTAGGGATGTTTTCCTTAGTTTTTATGTTAATTTCACATTTCTGGACTTTACTATGAGTTTGTGTGTTTTTCTATGATTTCAGGTAAATTCTGACTGAAATTGAGGGATTTGAGCAAAACTCTGAAAAAGGCTGACAAAAGGACTGCTGATGCTGTTGGATTCTGACCTCCCTGCACTCGAAATGGATTTTCTGGAGCTACAGAACTCCAATTGGCGCGCTCTCAACGGCGTTGGAAAGTAGACATCCAGGGCTTTCCCGCAATATATAATAGTCCATACTTTATTCGAAGAATGACGACGTAACTTGGCGTTGAACGCCAAGTGCACGCTGCTGTCTGGAGTTAAACGCCAGAAAAACGTCATGATCCGGAGTTGAACGCCCAAAACACGTCATAACTCAAAGTTCAACGCCAAGAAATGCCTCTACACGTGGATTGATCAAGCTCAGCCCAAACATACACCAAGTGGGCCCCGGAAGTGGAACTATGCATCAATTACTTACTCATGTAAACCCTAGGAGCTAGTTTATTATAAATAGGATGATTTACTAATGTATCAATCATCTTTGGTCTCAGTTCTGTTTTATTCTTCATCTTAGGAGATCATTGATCATGTTTTAGGGGGCTGGCCATTCGGCCATGCCTGGACCTCTTTCACTTATGTATTTTCAACGGTGGAGTTTCTGCACACCATAGATTAAGGGTGTGGAGCTCTGCTGTACCTCAAAGATTAATGAAGTTCTATTTTCTTTTATTCAATTCTCTATCTTATTCTTATTCCAAGATATTCATTCGTACTCAAGAACATGATGAATGTGATGAGCTAATAACTCTCATCATCATTCTCACTTATGAACGCGCGTGATTGACAACCACTTTCGTTCTACATGCAACACAAGCTTGAATGTGTATCTCTTAGATTCCCCAACAGAATCTTCGTGGTATAAGCTAGATAGATGGCGGCATTTATCTGGATCCGGAAAGTCCAACCTTGTCCGTGGTGTTCCGAGTAGGATCCTGGGAATCTGGAAGGTCTCACCTTGTCTGTGGTATTCCGAGTAGGATTCCGTTCATGAATGACTGTGACGTGCTTCAAACCTGTAACCTGCTGGGCGTCAGTGACAGACGCAAAAGAGGGATTCTATTCCAGTAGGGGAGGGAACCAACCGGTGATTGGCCGTACTGTGACAGAGTGCGTGAGCATTAGCTTTCACTGCGAGGATGGGATGTAGCTATCAACCATGGGTGATGCCTCCAGACTGGTTAGCTGTGCGAGTGACAGCCGCATAGGATATTTCCCCGTGAGGATTGAAAGTAGCCACAGCTGATGGTGAACCCCTATACAAAGCTTGCCATGGAAAGGAGTAAGAAGGATTGAGTAGAAGGAATAGGAGAGCAGGCGTCCGAGAGCTCTACAGCATCTCCATTCCGCTTATCTGAAATTCCTACCAATGAATCTACATAAGTATTTCTATCCCTTTTATTATTCCTTTTTATTTAACAATCAAATAATCACTATTACATGTTTAATCTCCCTAACTGAGATCTGCAAGGTGACCATAGCTTGCTTCATACCAACAATCTCTGTGGATTCGACCCTTACTCACGTAAGGTTATTACTTGGACGACCCAGTACACTTGCTGGTTAGTTGAACGGAGTTGTGAAGAAAATAAACAGTGCCCTAAGGGTACATGCCAAAGCTCAAAAGATAGAATAATATATTAAGAAGGTTGAATCACAATTTCGTCCACCAGTTTTTCAAGTGATGCTGTCCAGGACCAAAGACTACGTTTTTCAGCTTTCATTTTTCCAGAATAGACTACGCTTTTCAACCCTACTGCATCACCTGTAAAGCGTAGCCACATTGTATACCATAGCTACTTTTTATAAGCGTAGCCTTAGGTCCCTCTTTTTTTTTATACTATAGCTACTGTATATAAGTGTAGCCTTAGGTCTCATTTTTTTAATTTTCTATATATATATATATATATATATATATATATAATTATCTAATAATTATTAATACAACATAATAATTAATATGATTACATGTATAATAATTCTACATTTTTATTTAAATGAGTTGAATATTACAAAATAAAAATAAATACATAATTATATTAAATAATTTCTTTAAATAATAAAAATTATCTCTAACCAAAATATATTTATAATATTGATCCAAAAGTACTAGAATGAAGTTAACTGTAAAAATTCATACATCTCACACTAAAGTAAGCATAGCCATATCAAAACCATAATATCACTTAGCCAATAAAAATATCTTCTAATAAAAGTCATTAATACCCATACATGTAAAGATTCTAAATAGCTCCTTATCTTAGCCAATAAACCACAATAATAGTCAGCTTAATCTTCATTACTTAATCTTCATTGTTACCCTGCATAATTATATAGAAAAGTAGTTAAAAAATATTCATAATGACATTCGTAATTATAAAAATTAAATGGAACACGTAGACATAGTAAACCAAGAAAGCATATACTAAAAAAAATAACATGGTCACGGCGAAAGAGGTGAATTCAAGGAATTATGTATTATCTTTTTTCATTCAAACCATGAAAATCTGCAGGTGTTTCTTTCTTCCATTTCCTTTAACACAATCCTGATATGTCCCTATAGCATTTTTCATGCACTAATTAACCAGACTTTCACACTTAAATTAGATATAAGGACAAATTCATATGTACCAAGTGCACAAAATCAGAAATACAACGACCAGAATTGCACAAACAAATTTCAACCATAGCAATACAACTTCAGTGTTAATAAAGCCAACAAACATTTCCAGCCATAGCAATTAATGTAAATGCAAGTAAAAAACTATGGAACAAGGAATAGATAAGGACAAACCACATCTAAGTTCGGAAAATGAGTTGATCCATTTGATGACCTTGTGTCTTTATGTTGGACAACTCATCATGTTAAACAAAAATAAAAATCATATTTCAGCAAATGTGCTTATAAAACATCCTCAACAAGCCACTAGACTACAACTTTAGCTTATCAACACATATTGTGAACATACCTTGCATAAGATGTGCATAAATGCATAATACCAATGGGTTAATTAGGCCTACGTAACACTTGTTAAGAATGTGTTTGTAAAAACTAAAAGAAATTGATTTTAAGCTAATGTTAGCCCAAGCATATTACCATATTACCTTGGACAATTTTGAGAATTTAATCATATTTCAAGGACACGCCGCACAATTGTAGCTTCCTTTGCCAATTTGGCCATATTATACAAGCAAAGCTTTAACCAATACGTCAGATCCTTAGTGATGTCCCTGTAAAAGTGGTGAGGCTCTCAGGTGTCAACAGTGTCAGATACATAATAAAGAGGGGACAAAAATAACAATAAGACATACAATTTAGACTCCATCTCAGTTTTTGTCAACGAGGAAGAATTCTTTGTAGAGATATCTGGTAAAGAATGTCCACCATCTGCTTCTTTAGGAAATCCTTGAGCCAACTGATTCTGAGATTATAAATCAAGTTTCTCTACTGCAACAACATTTGACGTAAATTGGAGATCCATGTAATTCTCCAAAACCACTGATATAATCTTTCTCAGAATCCAAATAATGAACAAGAAATAAAAAAGAAAAACAATGAAATTAGCAAAAAAATAGTTTTGGTTCAAGTGCAAACTAACCACAAAATTCACCTAAGTTTCAGTGCAAAAGTTAGAGGATAAAATAACCAAACACACTAAAATAATCCAACCCAGCTATATGCCACTGCTTGCATAAATCAACAATAATTGAAAAAATAGTGTAAAATAATACTCATTTTGTCAAGATCCATGGAAAGATGTGAGTGTTTGCCCATGAACTGCACCTGGTCAAGAAAAGAAAAAGGGGTGAGAACAAAAGGCATCAGTAGAAGGAAAGAATAACCTTTAAAGGAAACTAACAGAAGAATAGTGTGGTAGGAACAGCTGAACAAGGAAGCCACTAGCTCATTTAAATGATTTAAAAGTACTATTCTTAAAACTTGTTGCGAAGAAAGCTTCTAGCCTTCTTCAGCTCTAATTACTGGGTTTTACCAGTTTGTACTCTATCTCCTCCAGCACATACCCTTTTCACTATTTAAAAACTATAAACCAGACAAATTGAAACTTCTAATGACCATGTTTTCAATTGTCTATGTATACCCATGGCACTCCTTTTTGTAGAGAAAATAGGACACGTAGATCCTTGTGTATTCATCAATAAAGTAAAGTAAAACCCTTTCTTACATGAACACAGAAATGCATAAGCATATTCTACAGGAGGTAACAAATGAACCAGACTAGAAGCATTACCATGCAGGATAGAGCTTGCAATCTAGCAGAGTGTAGAAACAGAGCTCGATCATCATCTCCCACTTCTTGAGCCATTTGACATAGTTTTGGGGTAAAACCTTTTAAGTTGAACATGTATGTACCATCTGTCTACTTTTAACTCAGAATTGTCAGTACCTCTACACTAAAGCCATTCAAAGAATATGAATAAAAGAGTACTCTACATTTTCTACAAAGGCAACAGCATCAAGTAGCAAGACTCAAAAAGTTGGACTGATATAGATAGAAATAGAAGTTGAAATCAGTGAATATGCCTTAAAGTGGCGGCAAAACTCTTGCATCATAACCTAACTGAATTTAATGCTAAGAAGTCAGAAAGGTTGCCAAATACCTGGCAATTTATAAACCCAACAAGAGTATTGCAGCCTAAGATCCGCAGTTCATCTGCCTGAGTTTGCTCTAGAAGAGTGCGAATAATCCCTAATAAACTATTAGCAAAAAGTGGCCTGCAAGGTTAAGAACCATAGTTTGAATATTATTAGTTAATAAAATGAAGTAGCACAGTAAAAGTTAAATGAACTAAAACCGACACTACTCGACCCACTTCCTAATAGAAAAGAAAATAACATAAAAAAGTGTTCTTTAACTCTTCTTGAAATCATAATTTAGATAAGGGTTTATCATCATATTCTTGAAATCAACAATTTCTAGTAAGAAGATAATCTACTAAAAGCTTATTTGATTTCAATCACGGATACCATGTCATCAATTCAAAAATCCTTTACAACAAAGCACATTCAAGCAGTTACTTGCAAAGCTTCAATATATCTGACAATGTATAATCAAGTAGCTAACTTCACAACACAAATTTAGGATTAAATAGTTCATCAATTTTACTCCATTGACCAATGGATCACTGATGAGCGGATAATTTATATACTTTTTGGCATTGTTTTTAGGTAGTTTTTAATAGGATATAGTTACTTTTAGGGATGTTTTCATTAGTTTTATGCTAAATTCACATTTCTGGACCTTACTATGAGTTTGTATGTTTTTTTGTGATTTCAGGTATTTTCTGGCTGAAATTGAGGGACCTAGCAAAACTCTGATAAAAGGCTGACAAAGGACTGCTGATGCTGTTGGATTCTGACCTCCCTGCACTCGAAATTGATTTTTTGGAGCTACAGAACTCCAAATGGCGCGCTCTCAACGGCATTAAAAATTAGACATCCAGAGATTTCCATCAATATATAATAGTTCATACTTTATTTGTGATTAGACGATGTAAACTGGCGCTCAACGCCAGTTTCATGTTGCATTCTGGAGTCAAACGCCAGAAACACGTCACGAACCAGAGTTGAAGGCCAAAAACACGTTACAACTTGGCGTTCAACTCCAAAAGAAGCCTCTGCACGTGTAAAGCTCAAGCTCAGCCCAAGAACACACCAAGTGGGCCCCAGAAGTGGATTTCTGCATCAATTACTTACTTCTGTAAACCCTAGTAGCTAGTCTAGTATAAATAGGATATTTTACTATTGTATTAGACGTCTTTGACCATTCGGTCTTTTGACCGATCCTGGATCCTGAATTGTATTTTTGATCCTGTGATCACATTTTGGGGGCTGGCCATTTGGCCATGCCTGAACCTTCATCACTTATGTATTTTCAACGGTGGAGTTTCTACACACCATAGATTAAGGGTGTGGAGCTCTGCTGTACCTCGAGTTTTAATGCAATTACTACTATTTTCTATTCAATTTCAATCTTATTTCTGTTCTAAGATACCATTTGTACTTCAACCTGATGGATGTTATGATCCGTGACACTCATCATCATCCGTCCTTATGAACGCGTGCCTGACAACCACTTCCGTTCTAGAAGCAAGAGCTAGAGTGTGTATGGTGCACGAATTTGTGATTCGCACAACTAACCAGCAAGTGCACTGGGTCGTCCAAGTAATACCTTACGTGAGTAAGGGTCGATCCCACGGAGATTATTGGCTTGAAGCAATCAATGTTTATTTTATTAATCTTAGTCAGGAAGCCAATAGGATTAAAAGTGAAATTACAAGATTTGATTATAAAAATAAAAGGGAATAATAGCGTTACTTGTAGTGCAGTAATGAGAAATATGTTGGAGTTTTGGAGATGCTTTGTCCTTTGACTTCAACTCTTCCTTGAAATCCTTCAACACACGCAAGGTTCCTTCCATGGCAAGCTCTATGTAGGGTGTCACCGTTGTCAATGGCTACTTCCCATCCTCTCAGTGAAAACGTTCCTATGCTCTGTCACAGCACGGCTAATCATCTGTCGGTTCTCAATCAGGTTGGAATAGAATCCATTGATTCTTTTGCGTCTGTCACTAACGCCCAGCCTTCAGAAGTTTAAAGCACGTCACAGTCATTCAATCCCAGAATCCTACTCGGAATACCACAGACAAGGTTTAGACTTTCCGGATTCTCATGAATGCCGCCATCTATCCGGCTTATACCACGAAGATTCTGATTAAGGAATCTAAGAGATATTCATTCAATCTGATGTAGAACGGAGGTGGTTGTCAGGCACACGTTCATGGAGTGAGGAAGGTGATGAGTGTTACGGATCATCACCTTCTCCATAATTAAGCGCGAATAAACATGTTAGATAAGAACAAGTGTGTTTGAATGGAAAACAAAGGAATTGTATTAAATCATCGAGACGCTGCAGAGCTCCTCACCCCCAACAATGGAGTTTAGAGACTCATGCCGTCAAAAAGTATGTAATTCAGATCTGAAAATGTCATGAGGTCCGAGATAAGTCTCTAAAAGTTGTTTAAATAGTAAACTAGTAACCTAGGTTTACAGAAAATGAATAAACAAAGATAATTGGTGCAGAAATCCACTTCTGGGGCCCACTTGGTGTGTGCTGGGGCTGAGACTAAAGCTATCCATGAGTGGAGGCCTTTCTTGGCGTTAAACTCCAGGTTATGACGTGTTTTGGGCGTTCAACTCCGGATCATGACGTTTTTCTGGCGTTTAACTCCAGACAGCAGCATGAACTTGGCGTTCAACGCCAAGTTACGTCGTCTATCTTCGCGCAAAATATGGACTATTATATATTGCTGGAAAGCCCTGGATGTCTACTTTCCAACGCCGTTGAGAGCGCGCCAATTGGACTCCTGTAGCTCCAGAAAATCCATTTCGAGTGCAGGGAGGTCAGGATCCAACAGCATCAGCAGTCCTTTTTCAGCCTAAGTCAGATTTTTGCTCAGCTCCCTCAATTTCAGCCAGAAAATACCTGAAATCACAGAAAAATACACACACTCATAGTAAAGTCCAGAAATATGATTTTTGCCTAAAAACTAATAATATTTAACTAAAAACTAATTAAAACATGCTAAAATCTACATGAAATTACCCCCAAAAAGCGTATAAAATATCCGCTCATCACAACACCAAACTTAAACTGTTACTTGTCCTCAAGCAACTAGATGAATAAAATAGGTTCTAACAGAAATTAAGAAGTAATAATATTTTAGAGTTTTAAATGAAGCTCATATTCTTATTAGATGAGCGGGGCTTGTAGCTTTTTGTTTCTGAACAGTTTTGGCATCTCCCTGTATCTTTTGAATTTCAGAATGATTGGCATCCTTAGGAACTCAGAATTCAGATAGTATTATTGACTCTCCTAGTGTAGTATGTTGATTCTTGAACACAGCTACTTTATGAGTCTTGGCCGTGGCCCTAAGCATTTTGTTTTCCAGTATTACCACCGGATACATAAATGCCACAAACACATAATTGGGTGAACCTTTTCAGATTGTGACTCAGCTTTGCTAGAGTCCCCAATTAGAGGTGTCCAGAGTTCTTAAGCACACTCTTTTTGCTTTGGATCACGACTTTAACCACTCAGTCTCAAGCTTTTCACTTGGACCTGCATGCCACAAGCACATGGTTAGGGACAGCTTGATTTAGCCGCTTAGGCCTGGATTTTGTTTCCTTGGGCCCTCCTATCCATTGATGCTCAAAGCCTTGGATCCTTTTTACCCTTGCCTTTTGGTTTTAAGGGCTCGTGGCTTTTTCTATTGCTCCTTCTTTTTTTTTTTTTTGAGACTGCTTTTTCTTGCTTCAAGAATCAATTTCATGATTTTTCAGATCATCAATAATATTTTTCGTGTTCCTCATCCTTTCAGGAGCCAATATTCATCAAATTCAAAGTATAATTTATGCACTGTTCAAGCATTCATTCAGAAAACAAAAAGTATTGCCACCACACATAATTAATTATAATTTTTATTATTGAGAACTCGAAAAATATAGATTACTTCTTTATTCTAAAAAAAATCTACTACTTTATTCATGCCTGATGATGATGAGAAAAATAAATTATAGCTTAATTGGAAATAAAGTCAAAATAGACATACTAATTACTACTACTACTATATAACTTCTAAGGTAAAATCCTATAATAATACTATCACAGAGTTAAAGCTGGAATTAGAACTTAACAACCTGTATTTTGGGAAGTGGATGTTCCTCTAGTCTGTGGGGTGCCTTTAAGAATTAATTTCTGACGCTTCAGCTCCCTTAAGTTCACATCCTTGCTCTTCCTGTTCTCTTAGGTGCCATGGTCTTAATGAGTTTTAGCTCAGTGATCATGGCAAATCACACCAAACTTAGAGGTTTGCTTGTCCTCAAGCAAAAGAAAGGAAAGGAGAGGAGTAGAAGGAAAGGCATTTTCGAAAAAAAATAAGATGAGTTGAAAAAGATATGAGAAGAAATTAAAAATATTTGAAAAAGAATTGGATTGGAAAAAGATTTGTGTTTATGAATTAAGATACATTTGATATTTTTGAAAAAGGGATTTTAGAAATTAGGGTTCTTAGAAAACCAATTTGATTTTGAAGGATGACATTTTGAAACATGTTTATGCAAGAAATCATGAATTGAAACTTAAAAATTTAGAAAAATTGTAAAGAAAAACAAATTTTACCTCCTCCCCACCATCCTGGCGTTAAACGCCCACATGGTGCATGTTTTGGGCGTTTAACGCCCAATTGTTGCTTCTCCTGGGCGTTCAACGCCCATCTGGTGCTTCTTTCTGGCGTTGAACGCCAGGAAGTCCTTTGTCACTGGGCATTTTTCTGAACGCCCAGGATGCTAGCAGACTGGCGTTAAACGCCCAGAAGGTGCTTCTTTCCGGCGTTTAACGCCCAGAAGATGCTCCTTTCTGGCGTTTAACGCCCAGATGGCTACCCTTACTGGCGTTAAACGCCCAGTGGGTGCTTCTTTTGGGCGTTCAACGCACAAAGTGTTTCTTACTGGCTTTTTCACGCCAGTGAGCTTCCAAATTTCCCTGTAACTCTGTGACTTTAATCAATTGCTATTTCACCTTTTGAAGATACTTGGACTCATACCTGTAAAAAAAGAAAATTTATTTAATTAGTAAATAAACTTTGTAAATGGCTGGGTTGTCTCCCAGCAAGCGCTTCTTTATTGTCTTTAGCTGGACTACCACTGATTTCTAATCAAGTCTCAGTTTTGAGCATTCTTGCTCGAAGTTACTTTCAAGATAATGTTTAACTCTTTGTCCATTAACAATGAATTTTTTGTTAGAGTCATTATCCTGAAGCTCTATGTATCCATATGGCGATACACTTGTAATTACATATGGACCTCTCCACCGGGATTTTAATTTTCCGGGGAATAATTTGAGCCTAGAATTAAATAGCAGAACTTTCTGCCCCGGCTCAAAGACTCTGGATGACAATTTCTTATCATGCCATCTTTTTGCTTTTTCCTTGTAAATTTTTGCATTCTCGAAAGCATTGAGTCTAAATTCCTCGAGCTCATTTAACTGGAGCAATCGTTTTTCTCCAGCTAACTTGGCATCAAGGTTCAGGAATCTGGTTGCCCAGTAGGCCTTGTGTTCCAGTTCCACTGGCAAGTGACATGCCTTTCCATACACAAGCTGGTATGGGGAGGTCCCTATAGGGGTCTTGAATGCTGTTCTGTATGCCCACAGAGCATCATCCAAGCTTCTTGCCCAATCCCTTCTATGATTAATTACAGTCCGCTCCAGGATTCTTTTAAGTTCTCTATTTGAGACTTCAGCTTGCCCATTAGTTTGTGGGTGATATGGAGTAGCTACCCGGTGACTAACTCCATAACGAACCAGAGCAGCATAAAGCTGTTTATTGCAGAAATGAGTGCCCCCATCACTAATTAACACTCTAGGGATACCAAATATGCTGAAGATGTGTTTCTGGAGGAATTTTAACACTGTTTTAGTGTCATTTGTGGGTGTTGCAATAGCCTCCACCCATTTGGATACATAATCCACTGCCACCAGGATATAAGTGTTTGAGTATGATGGTGGGAAAGGTCCCATGAAGTCAATACCCCATACATCAAACAACTCAATTTCCAAGATTCCTTGTTGAGGCATGGCATAATTGTGAGGTAAGTTGCCTGATCTTTGGCAACTGTCACAATTAAGCACAAATGCTCGGGAATCTTTATAGAGAGTGGGCCAGTAGAAGCCACTTTGGAGGACCCTTGTGGCTGTTCGCTCACTTCCAAAATGTCCTCCATACTGTGATCCATGGCAGTGCCATAAAATCTTTTGCGCTTCTTCCTTAGGCACACATCTACGGATTACTCCGTCTGCACATCTCTTGAAGAGATATGGTTCATCCCAAAGATAGTACTTTGCATCTGTGATTAATTTCTTTGATTGCACCCTACTGTATTCTTTGGGTATGAATCTCACTGCCTTGTAGTTTGCAATGTCTGCAAACCATGGCACTTCTTGGATGGCAAAGAGTTGCTCATCCGGAAAAGTTTCAGAGATCTCAGTGAGAGGGAGGGACGCCCCTTCCACTAGTTCTATTCGGGACAGGTGATCTGCCACTTGATTCTCTGTCCCTTTTCTGTCTCTTATTTCTATATCAAACTCTTGCAGAAGCAGCACCCATCTGATGAGTCTGGGTTTTGAATCCTGCTTTGTGAGTAGATATTTAAGAGCAGCATGATCAGTGTACACAATCACTTTTGATCCTACTAAATAAGATCTGAATTTGTCAATGGCGTAAACCACTGCAAGTAGCTCTTTTTCTGTGGTTGTGTAATTTTTCTGTGCATCATTTAGAACACGGCTGGCATAGTAAATGACGTGCAGAAGCTTGTCATGCCTTTGTCCCAACACTGCACCAATGGCATGGTCACTGGCATCACACATCAGTTCAAATGGTAATGTCCAGTCTGGTGCAGAGATTATTGGTGCTGAAACCAATTTAGCTTTCAGAGTTTCAAATGACTGCAGACACTCTTTATCAAAGATAAATGGCGTGTCAGCAGCTAGCAGGTTGCTCAGAGGTTTGGCGATTTTTGAAAAATCCTTTATAAACCTCCTATAGAATCCTGCATGCCCCAGAAAGCTTCTGATTGCCTTAACATTAGTAGGTGGTGGCAATTTTTCAATTAATTCTACCTTAGCTTGATCCACCTCTATACCCTTGTTCGAAATTTTGTGCTGGTGCGCGAAATTGTGAACAATACTTTTTCACAACTCAAATAATCCCCGGTAATGGCTCCAAGAACTTGGTGCGCCTAATACCATGGCATTACACAACTTCGCACAACTAACCAGCAAGTGTACTGGGTCGTCCAAGTAATAAAACCTTACGTGAGTAAGGGTCGATCCCACGGAGATTGTTAGTATTGAAGCAAGCTATGGTCATCTTGTAAATCTTAGTCAGGCAGACTCAAATGTATATGATGATGATGAACGAAAATAACAGAAGAGGTAAAGATAGAGATACTTATGTATATCATTGGTGTATGAGCTTCAGACAAGTGTATGAAGATGCCTTCCCTTCCGTCTCTCTGCTTTCCTACAGTCTTCATCCAATCCTTCTTACTCCTTTCCATGGCAAACTTGTGTAGGGTCTCACTGTTGTCAGCAGCTACCTCCCATCCGCGCAGTGAAAGCTAATGCAGAGCACTCTGTCACAGTGCCGCCAATCACCGGTTTGGTTCCCTCCCCTACCGGAATAGAATCATCTTTGCGTCTGTCACTAACGCCCAGTAGGTTACAGGTTTGAAGCACGTCACAGTCATTCAGTCATTGAATCCTACTCAGAACACCACAGACAAGGTTAGACCTTCCGGATTCTCTTGAATGCCGCCATCAGTTCTTGCCTATACCACGAAGACTCTGATCTCATGGAATGGTTGGCTCGTTTGTCAGACGAGCACTCGGTTGTCAGGCGATCAACCATGCGTCATGCAATCAGAAATCCAAGAGATATTCACTAAAGCCTTGAATGCTTGTAGAACAAGAATGGTTGTCAGTCATCTTGTTCATAGGTTGAAGAACAAGTGATATCTTAGATAAAGAACAAGCGGAGTTGAATGGAAGAACAATAGTAATTGCATTAATACTCGAGGTACAGCAGAGCTCCACACCCTTAATCTATGGTGTGTAGAAACTCCACCGTTGAAAATACATAAGAACAAAGGTTAGGCATGGCCGAATGGCCAGCCTCCCAAAGGTCTAAGATAGCATAAAACAAAGATAGCTACTCAGATGTCGTCTCTCGACTCTGACTCTATAGTAAAAGGTCCTACTTATAGAAAACTATTACATAGATGAGTAAATGACATAAAAATCCACTTCCGGGCCCACTTGGTGTGTGCTTGGGCTGAGCAATCAAGGAAATTCGTGTAGAGACGTTTTCTGGAGTTAAACGCCAGCTCCCATGCCAGTTTGGGCGTTTAACTCCAACTTTTAATCCTGTTCCGGCGTTTAACGCTGGAATTTCTGAGGCCGGATTGCTTCGCGGGTTTGGGCCATCAAATCTTGGATAAAGTATGGACTATTATATATTGCTGGAAAGCCCTGGATGTCTACTTTCCAACGCCGTTGAGAGCGCGCCAATTGGGCTTCTGTAGCTCCAGAAAATCCACTTCGAGTGCAGGGAGGTCAGAATCCAACAGCATCTGCAGTCCTTTTTGGTTTCTGAATCAGATTTTTGCTCAAGTCCCTCAATTTCCGCCAGAAAATACCTGAAATCACAGAAAAACACACAAACTCATAGTAAAGTCCAGAAAAGTGAATTTTAAATAAAAACTAATAAAAATATACTAAAATCTAACTAAAAGATATCAAAAACATACTAAAAACAATGCCAAAAAGTATACAAATTATCCGCTCATCACAACACCAAACTTAAATTGTTGCTTGTCCTCAAGCAACTGAAAATCAAATAAGATAAAAAGAAGAGAATATGCAATGAATTCCAAAAACATCTGTGAAGATCAGTATTAATTAGATGAGCGGGGCTTTTAACTTTTTGCTTCTGAACAGTTTTGGCATCTCAATCTCTCCTTTGAAATCCAGAATGGTGGCTTCTTTAGGAACTCAGAGTCCAGATAGTGTTAATGATTCTCCTAGTGAAGTATGATGATTCTTGAACATAGCTATTTATGAGTCTTGGCTGTGGCCCAAAGCACTCTGTCTTCCAGTATTACCACCGGATACATACATGCCACAGACACATAATTGGGTGAACCTTTTCAGATTGTGACTCAGCTTTGCTAAAGTCCCCAATTAGAGGTGTCCAGGGTTCTTAAGCACACTCTTATTTACCTTGGATCACAACTCTTATTCTTTCTTTTTCTTTCTCTTTTTTTTTTTTTTTTTTCGATTTTTTTTTTCGAATTTTTTTTTTTTCGATTTTTTTTTTTTTTTTTGAATAGCTTTTCTTGCTTCAAGAATCATTTTATTGATTTTTCAGATCCTCAGTAACATGTCTCCTTTTTCATCATTCTTTCAAGAGCCAACATTCATGAACCACAAATTCAAGATACATATGCACTGTTTAAGCATACATTCAGAGAACAAAAATATTGCCACCACATCAAAATAATTAGACTATTATAAAATTCAAAATTCATGCAATTCTTCCTTTTTCAATTAAGCACATTTTTATTCAAGAAAGGTGATGGATTCATAGGACATTCATAACTTTAAGGCATAGACACTAAGACACTAATGATCATAAGACACAAGCATGGATAGCATAAAGCATAGAATTCGAAAAACAGAGAGATAAAGAACAAGGAAATCAAGGAATGGGTCCACCTTAGTGATGGCGGCTCTTCCTTGCTTTTGAAGGTCCTATGGAGTGCTTGAGCTCCTCAATGTCTCTTCCTTGTCTTTGTTGTTCCTCCCTCATGATTCTTTGATCTTCTCTAATCTCATGAAGGATGATGGAGTGTTCTTGGTGCTCCACCCTTAGTTGTCCCATGTTGGAACTCAATTCTCCTAGGGAGGTGTTCAGTTGCTCCCAATAGTGGTGTGGAGGAAAGTGCATCCCTTGAGGTGTCTCAGGGATCTCATGATGAGAGGGCTTGGTCCAACCTTTGATCAAAGTTGACCCTTCTAGTGTAAGGATGCTCATCTCCTTGCATCATGGGCAAGTTGAACGCCATCCTCACACTCTCCGGACTGAAATCCAAGTATTTCCCCCGAACCATAGTGAGATAATTCTTTGGATTCGGGTTCACACTTGGTCATGGTTCTTTGTGATCCATGCATTGGCATAGAACTCTTGAACCATCAAGATTCCGACTTGTTGAATGGGGTTGGTAAGTACTTCCCAACCTCTTCTTCGGATCTCATGGCGGATCTCCGGATATTCACCCTTTTTGAGTGAAAAAGGGACTTCGGGGATCACCTTTTTCAAGGCCACAACTTCATAGAAGTGGTCTTGATGCACCTTTGAGAGGAATCTATCCATCTCCATGACTCGGAGGTGGAAGCCTTTGCCTTCCCTTTCCTCTTTTTAGAGGTTTCTCCGGCCTTGGATGCCATAAATGGTTATGAAAAAGCAACGCTTTTACCACACCAAACTTAAAATGTTTGCTCGTCCTCGAGCAAAAGAAGAAAGAAGGGGGTAGAAGAAGAAGAAATGAGGAAGAGGGAGATGGAGGTGTATTCGGCCAAAGGGGTAGAGAAGTGGTGTTTAGGTTGTGTGGAAATGAAGGGTGTAAAGAGGGGTTTATATAGGAGAGAGGGGGATGAAAGTTCGGTCATTTGAGGGTGGGTTTGGGAGGGAAAGTGGTTTGAATTTGAAGTGTGAGGTTGGTGG
This sequence comes from Arachis stenosperma, assembly GCF_014773155.1. Taxonomy (NCBI): domain Eukaryota; kingdom Viridiplantae; phylum Streptophyta; class Magnoliopsida; order Fabales; family Fabaceae; genus Arachis; species Arachis stenosperma. Next base: position 128,276,694 of record NC_080385.1, on the reverse strand, counting down.
GGTTTTATGAAGGATGGATGTGAGTGGTGAAGAGAAAGATGGGATTTGATAGGTGAGGGGTTTTTGGGGAAGAGGTGTTGAGGTGATTGGTGAATGGGGGAAGAAGAGAGAGTGATTGTAGGGTCTGTGGGGTCCACAGATCCTGTAGTAGGGTCCTGTGGGGTCCACAGATCCTGTAGTGTCAAGGAAAAGGCATCCCTGCACCAATTGGCACCAAAATCCACGTTTTGGGCCAATTCTGGCGTTAACGCCGGGCTGATGCCCATTCCTGGCGTTTAACGCCAGGTTTTATACCTTTACTGGCGTTTAACGCCAGTTTGGTGCCCCTTTCTGGCGTTAAACGCCCAGAAAGGTGCCAGACTGGGCGTTAAAACGCCCATCTGCTAGGCTGACTGGCGTTTGAATGCCAGCAGCATCTTCCTCCAGGGTGTGCTGTTTTCTTCCTGTTTTTCATTCTGTTTTGCTTTTTTCATTATTTTATGACTTCTTATGATCATCAACCTACAAAAAAGATAAAATAACAAAAGAAAATAATTAATATAAAACATTGGGTTGCCTCCCAACAAGCGCTTCTTTACTGTCACTAGCTTGACAGAGGTCTCTCATGGAGCCTCAGAAATGCTCAGAACCTTGTTGGAACCTCCCAACACCAAACTTAGAGTTTGAATGTGGGGTTTCAACACCAAACTTAGAGTTTGATTGTGGCCTCCCAACACCAAACTTAGAGTTTGACTGTGGGGGCTTGTTTGGCTCTGTTTTGAGAGAAGCTCTTCATGCTTCTTCTCCATGATGATAGAGGGATATCCTTGGGCCTTAAACACCATGGATTCTTCATTCACTTGAATGATCAACTCTCCTCCATCAACATCAATCACAGCCTTTGCTGTGGCTAGGAATGGTCTGCCAAGGATGATGGATTCATCCATGCACTTCCCAGTCTCTAGGACTATGAAATCAGTAGGGATGTAATGGTCTTCAACCTTAACCAGAACATCCTCTACAAGTCCATAGGCTTGTTTTCTTGAGTTGTCTGCCATCTCTAGTGAGATTTTGCAGCTTGCACCTCAAAGATCCCTAATTCTCCATTACAGAGAGGGGCATGAGGTTCACACTTGACCCTAAGTCACACAAGGCCTTCTTGAAGGTCATGGTGCCTATGGTACAAGGTATAGAAAACTTCCCAGGATCCTGCCTCTTTTGAGGCAGTTTCTGCCTAGACAAGTTATCCAGTTCTTTGGTGAGCAAGGGAGGTTCATCTTCCCAAGTCTCATTTCCAAATAACTTGTCATTTAGCTCCATGATTGCTCCAAGGTATTTAGCAACTTGCTCTTCAGTGACATACTCATCCTCTTCAGAGGAAGAATACTCATCAGAGCTCATGAAAGGCAGTAGTAAGTCCAAGGGAATCTCTATGGTCTCAGTTTGAGCCTCAGATTCCCAAGGTTCCTCATTGGGGAACTCACTGGAGGCCAGTGCACGCCCATGAGGTCTTCCTTAGTGGCGTTCACTGCTCTTCTTCCTCCCAGAATTCGGCCATATTGATGGCTTTGCACTCTCCTTTTGGATTTTCTTCAGTGTTACTTGGGAGAGTGCTTGGAGGAAGTTCAGTAATTTTCTTGCTCAGCTGACCCACTTGTCCTTCCAAGTTTCTAATGGAGGATTTTGTTTCATTCATGAAACTTTGAGTGGTCTTTATTAGATCAGAGACCATGGTTGCTAAGTCAGAATTATTCTGCTTAGAACTCTCTGTCTGTTGCTGAGAAGATGATGGAAAAGGCTTGCTATTGCTAAGCCTGTTTCTTCCACATTATTATTGAAACCTTGTTGAGGTCTCTCTTGATTCTTCCATGAGAGATTTGGGTGATTTCTCCATGAAGAATTATAGGTATTACCATAGGGTTCTCCTAGGTAATTCACCTCTTCCATGGAAGGGTTCTCAGGATCATAGGCTTCTTCCTCAGATGAAGCATCCTTAGTACTGTTTGGTGCATTTGCATTCCAGACAGACTTTGAGAAATCAAATTGACTGTTGAGTCAATATTTTGTTCTGAGCCAATATGGCATTCAGAGCATCAATCTCAAGAACTCCTTTCTTCTGACCAGTCCCATTGTTCACAGGATTCCTCTCAGAGTGTACATGAATTGGTTATTTGCAACCATTTCAATCAGTTCTTGAGCTTCTGCAGGCGTCTTCTTCAAATGAAGAGATCCTCCTGCAGAGCTATCCAAAGACATCTTGGATAGTTCAGAGAGACCATCATAGAAAATACCTATGATGCTCCATTCAGAAAGCATGTCTGAAGGACATCTCCTGATTAATGTTTGTATCTTTCCCAAGCTTCATAGAGGGATTCTCCATCCTTTTGTCTAAAGGTTTGGACTTCACTCTAAGCTTACTCCATCTTTGTGGTGGAAAGAATTTTGCCAAGAAGGCATTGACTAGCTTTTCCCAAGAGTCCAGGCTTTCTTTAGGTTGAGAATCCAACATATTCTAGCTCTGTCTCTCACAGAAAAAGGGAATAGCATCAGCCTATAGACCTCAGGGTTAACCCATTAGTCTTGACGTGTCACAGATTGCAAGAACTCAGCTAAAAACTGATGAGGATCTTCCATTGGAAGTCCATGGAACTTGCAATTCTGTTGCATTAGAGAAACTAATTGAGGCTTTAGCTCAAAGTTGTTTGCTCCAATGGCAGGGATAGAGATGCTTCTCCCATAGAAACCAGGAGTAGGTGCAGTAAAGTCACCAAGCACCTTCCTTGCATTGTTGGCATTGTTGTTGTTTTCGGCTGCCATGTCTTCTCCTTGAAGAATTCGGTCAAGCCCTAAAGAGAGTTGTGCTTTGGCTTTCTTAGCTTTCTCTTCAAGGTCCTTTCAGGTTCAGGATCAGCTTCAACAAGAATGCCTTTGTCTCTGCTTGCTCATAAGAAATAGAAAAAGAAGAAGAGAATGTGGAATCCTCTAGTCACAGTATAGAGATTCCTTGAAATGTCAGAGGAAAAGAGAAATAGTAAGAAGAAGGAGAAGGAGAATTCGAATTTTAATAGATAAAATTCGAATTGTGCATTTAGAAGGAGTAGTACTCCATAAATAGAAGGATGTGGGAAGGAGGGAAGAGAATTTTCGAAAATTCAATTAAAAAAATTTGAAAACATTTGAAAAATGTTAATTGATTTTCGAAAATCAAAGTGGAAAAGAGATAAAGTGATTTTTGAAAAAGATTTTGAAATTAGAAATTAAAAAGATTTGATTGAGAATTATTTGAAAAAGATGTGGTTAAAAAGATTAATTAAAAAGTTATGGGTTTAAAAAGATGTGATTGAGAAGATATGATTTGAAAACATTTTTAAAAGATATGATTTGAAAACAATTTGAAAAGATATGATTTTGAAAATTAATGACTTGCCTAACAAGAAAAGATATGATTGAAACATTAAACCTCTCTCAACAGAAAAGGCAACAATTGTGATGTTCAATCAAATCATTAATTGTTGGTAAGTATCTTTTTAAAAGGAAAGAAATTGAATTTGAAAACATTTGATTGAAAGATTTGATTTGAAAAAGATTTGATTTGAAAAACTAAGAAAAATTGATTTGAAAACAAATCTTCCCCTGGCACCATCCTGGCGTTTAAACGCCCAGAATGGTATACATTCTGGCGTTTAACGCCCAAAATGCACCCCTTTTGGGCGTTAAACGCCCAACCAGGTGCCCTGGCTGGCGTTTTAAAAGCCAGTCTGCCTTCTTCACTGGGCATTTTTGAATGCTCAGCTTTTTCTGTATAATTCCTCTGCAGTTGGTTCTGAATCTTCAATTCCTTGTATCATTGACTTGAAAAGACTCAAATTAAAAATATTTTTTGGATTTTTCTATTAATCAAAATGCAACAAGAATAAATAACAATGCATGCAAGACACCAAACTTAGCAGTTTGTGCATACTGACACTAACAATATGAGAATGCATATGAGACACACAAAATACTTCAAGTCAATAGAATTCAAAGATCAAAACAAGAAATATATGCATGAATTCGAAAATATAACAAAAACATGCATTTGACACTAAACTTAAGAGAGACTCTAGACTCAAACAAGAAACATAAATCTTTTTGGTCTTTTTATGGTTTATAAATTTTTTTTGTGTTTTTCGAAAATTAAGTGGAAAAAGGCATCAAAATTCTTAATGAGAATTCCAGGAATCAGTGCAATGTAGTCTAAGACTCCGGTCCAGGAATTAGACATGGCTTCACAGCCAGCCAAGCTTCCAAGGAAAGCTTCGGTCCAAAACACTAGACATGACCAAAGGTCAGCCAAATCTTAGCAAATCATGCTCCAAGAGCAAGATTGATACGAAATCAACAAGCTCTTGTGGTGATAAGTTGAAACCTCGGTCCAATCAGATTAGACATGGCTTCTCAGCCAGCCAGATTTCAACAAATCATCATGAAAACTCTAGAATTCACTTCAAGAATTTCGAAAAAAAAATAAAATACCTAATCTAAGTAACAAGATGAACCGTCAGTTGTCCAGCCTAAACAATCCCGGGCAATAACACCAAGAACTTGATGTTGTTGCGGATCTTGGCATCTGATGTTACCACAAGCTTGCTCAAAACATGAACAATCCCCGGCAACGGCGCCAAAAACTTGGTGCGCGAAATTGTGAACAATACTTTTCACAACTCAAATAATCCCCGGTAATGGCTCCAAGAACTTGGTGCGCCTAATACCATGGCATTACACAAATTCGCACAACTAACCAGCAAGTGTACTGGGTCGTCCAAGTAATAAAACCTTACGTGAGTAAGGGTCGATCCCACGGAGATTGTTAGTATTGAAGCAAGCTATGGTCATTTGTAAATCTTAGTCAGGCAGACTCAAATGTATATGATGATGATGAACGAAAATAACAGAAGAGTAAAGATAGAGATACGTTGTATATCATTGGTGTATGAGCTTCAGACAAGTTATGAAGATGCCTTCCCTTCCGTCTCTTCTGCTTCCTACAGTCTTCATCAATCCTTCTACCCCTTCCATGGCAAACTTGTGTAGGGTCACTGTGCAGCAGCTACCCTCATCCG